>NC_134358.1:165757826-165915326 GCF_048569485.1 Anomaloglossus baeobatrachus | reverse complement strand
TAAAAAGTGTGAGGGCACAATAGTTTTTGGGATGTTTTATTCACGGTGTTCACTATATCGTGAAACTGATGTGTGGTTATGATGCCTGAGGTCGGTGCGAGTTTGTAGACACCAAACATGTATAGGTTTACTTGTATCTAAGGGGTTAAAACAAAATTCCACAAGTTTGTCCAATAAAAGTGGCACACGTTTTGCGCCATTTTTCGAAACGCGTAGCTTTCTCATTTTTTGGGATCTATGGCTCAGTGACTGCTTATTTTTTGCATCTTGAGCTGTCATTTCTAATGGTATCATTTTTGTGCAGATGCTACGTTTTGATCGCCTGTTATTGCATTTTGCGTAAAACTTGCGGCGACCATAAAACGTAATTTTGGCGTTTGGAATTTTTTTTGCTCCTACGCCGTTTATCAATCAGATTAATTGATTTTATATTTTGATCGGGCATTTCTGAACGCGGCGATACCAAATATGTGTATATTTATGTTATTTTTTAACCCTTTAATTTTCAATGGGGGGAAAGGGGGGTGATTTGAACTTTTAGTTTTTTTTTTATTTATTTTTTAATTTACTAGTCCTCCTAGGGGGTTATAGCGATCAGCAATCTGATCGCTCTTATCTATCTGCTGATCACAGCTATTCAGTCACTTTCTGTTTCTCTCTGCTCGCGGCTGAGGGAAAACGAAAGTGAAACTTCATAGCTGCAGGCGTCATCACATGACCCTGTGCTACGATGGCAACCACCGAAAGTCACGTGATCACGCACGTGACTTCCGGTGGGGCGGCGGTAAGTAAAAAACATGGCCGCGCACATATAGATCTTGCTGCCAGACTTTGGCAGCGAGATTTAAGGGGTTAATGGCCGCGGGAGGAAGCGATTCCACTCGCGGCTAGCAGGCACACATGTCAACTGTTAAAGACACATTGTTACCCCTCTATAAATCACTTGTAAGGCCACATCTAGAGTATGGGATCCAGTTTTGGGCTCCATATTTTAAAAAGGACATTCAGAAGTTAATCATTTAATAGATGGGCAACTAGACTACTAGAAGGGATGGAGGCCTCCCATATGATGAGGGTGAAAAAGTTTGATTTGTTTAGCTTTAAAAAAAGACGTCTCCAAGTAGATCTCATTTATATGTATAAATACTTGTGTGGTCAATATAAAGGATTGGCACATGACTTATTCCCTCAAAAGGCAACACTAAGGACAAGGGGGCATTCACTGTGAGTGGATGAAAATAGGAAAGGGTTCTTTACAGTTAGGGTATATGCGCACACTGCAGTTTTGTCACAAAAACTGCAATCAAAACTGCACCTTGTCCCAGAGTGGCTGAAAATGTCAAAAATACCGCTTGTAATGATGGTGCGGCTTTTTTTTTTTGTCAATTCTGATTTCTTGTGTTTTTCAGTAGAAAATGTGACAAAACGTAAGAAGATAGCGCATGCTGCTTTTTTTTTTTTTTGACAGAAGTTAAACTGTAGACAAAAAAAAACCGCAATGTGCGCCCAGCAAATCTAAATTCTCATAGACTTTGTTGGGAAGTCAAAAGAGAGAACTTTCTGACAACAAAACTGGACCAAAAAACATGACAAACTGCAGTGTGCACATATAGCCTTAGAGCAGTCAGACTGTGGAATGCCCTACCATAAAGGCCCCTTTACACACTGAAACTTTCTAGTGATCCCAACCTGGCCGGGATCGCTACAAAGTCTCTGGTGAGCTGTCACAGGCAGACCTGGCCAACGACGCAACAGCGATCCGGACCTGCAGAACGACCTAGCTGGTCATTGGGGACGTTGTAAAGCAGCTTTTTGAAAGGGAAGTCGCTAACGAAGTCGCTGTAAAGTCCCCTTTACACACTGAGACTTTGCTGCACAGCGGGAAACAAAGGACCAAAGAATGGTCCTGAACGATTTGTAGTGATCAGCAACTTCACAGCGGGGGCCAGGTCGCTGATGTGTTTCATACACTGCAATGTCGCTGGGGAGGTCGCTATAACGTCACAAAACCGGTGACGTTACAGCGATGTCGTTTGCGATGTTGCAGTGTGTAAAGCCACCTTTTAGAGGTATTAATGGCAGATACTATAACAGCTTTTATAATAGGGCTGGATGATCTCCTCAGTACAAACATTGTCGGTTATAAATGATTTCGTGACAAAATGTATAATTTGTGGAGGAAGGTTTAAACTAGATGGACCCAGGTCTTTTTTTTTTCTTTCTTTCTTTCAAATTATGTAAGTTATGCTGTATTTGGCTCTACAGATATAAGTGTAAACTTTTCAAGTTTTTATCCATTCTATACCACTGGAGCAAGCAAAATATTTAGAGGGTTAGGGGGAGTAACATCTAAAGATCATGCCCCAGAAGAAGCAGTCGAGGTGAAACGCTCTTGGGCAGATTATTTCAATAGTTTGGAGACTTTGACATGCAATTTCAATGATATAATTTTGTGAGCATAATATACTTTCTGTACTTGTGGTGCTTCACTATCGAGCAGATGTGTTTCACTCCTTTCTTGTTGTAAAAGAGTCCGACTGATAAGAACAGACGTTGGGAAATGGATAATGAAGTGTTGTCATTGCTGGAACTAGTGAATGATCTTGTACACATTTTTTTGGGAGAAAATGATTCACTTTGAAATAGTTGGTGTTTTGGTATTTTGGACATTAGTGGTGTTGAGCAGGGGCGGACATATCATTGGTGCAGCCTGTTCAAAAGCACAGGGGCTCAAGAGGTTAGGGGGGCCATTTATACCTCCAGAGCAGGTGGAAGGGTGCATTATGATGAGCTCTTGGGCTGCAAAGGGCCAGTATACTGTTCTGCCACCGGCCCTTTTCTGTCTTGTCCACTAGTGTGTTTGAGGATAAAGATGGCTGGCATAAATGGTTTGGACAAGTTGGCTTTTTATTTTTTTACATAAAGGTTGCTGACCAGAATAGTCACGCTGAGGCTCTTTTATGCTTGTATGGTGTATGATGGGTCTTACTCATAACTGCTGGAAAAGTTTTACTTGAGATATGGCAGAGTTTCCAAACCACAGTTTAATGTATAGAGGTGCTCTTACCGGAAAGCAAACGGTAAGGGTTCCCAGGTGGGAAATGTATTTGTAAGGGTCCTCCTATTGGGAAAAGGCTTTGCGATTGCTGATCTACAATGTCGTTTTTTTTTTTTTTTGTTTTGTTTTTTTTTTTTTGCTTGTTTAAAAAAAATCATGTGAACTTTAAAGCTATGACCGCACTTTGCGTTCACCTACTCGCAGTTCAGAACGCACGTTTTTGCCTTAATTGATTTAGCCAAAGTTGCCTTTTCCAGAAATTTAGCGCTGAAAACGCATGCGTATTTACCGCGTTTTAGATGCGTTTTCAGCGCTTTTTCACCTGCGTTTTGACAGATGCGTTTTGAACATCAAGACACCGCTAAATAAAGATTAGTCAAACCGAATGAAAAACGAGGAAAAAAAAGCAAAACATATTTAATTTTTGTATTAATAAAGAAAATAGTTATATTTCATGAAAATATAGCAGTTTTATATTTATTGCTAAAATGGCAATAAAATCATAATTTTCAATAATTGTCATACTATGTGTGTGTGTGTGTGTGTAAAGGGACATATTATTCCATTATTTTAATGTGTGAAAAGCATTCGTTTTTAAGTAAAAAAACGCGTTGTTTCTGCACCTAAAAAGCAGGTAAAACGCTGGAATTTTGATGTTTGTTGCTTTTTGATACTTCTCATTGACTTCAATGTTAGCAAAACGCTGCAGAAATGGCAAAAACAACTGACATGTTGCTTCTTTGAACGCATGTTTTTTGCCACAAATTATGCAAATTAAACGCAGCGTTTTAAAATGCAAAGTGCGGTCTAGAAATCTACATTTTCCATAGACTATTATGGAAACGCAAAACGCATGACTTTTGGCATGAAAACACTGCAGTTCAAAACGGACCTAAAAAGCAGCTGAAACTCAAAGTGCGGTCATACCCGACTAGTGTGTGATTTTTAGAGCTCTAACACTACAGCGCTTCCCATCTATGTGATGCAACTATGTAGCCAAACGTCATGCTTGCCTAAATAATATGCAGGATTTGCCGCGTGCGCTACGTTTCCTTTTCTCTAATTTCTGAAAAAGAGAAAACGTGTTTCTGCTGTGCTTTTTGCAGACAAAAAAATTAAAACTTAAACGTGCACACAACATTTCTGAATTCTCAGACTTTTCTGGGAAAAGACATGCAGTTTTAGGCAACAAACTTGCAAAAATGCTGCCTTAAGTACACGCACACCTCACACATTTATTTTTTAAAAACCTGTTATTGCGAAAAATCATGTGATTTTAAAGGAAATTTGTCAAAAGGTATTTAACACCTAATCTAAGAGCAGTATAACGTAGGGGCAGCGTGCCTGATTCCAGTGGTGTCACTTAGGGTTGTTTGACACATCCGGAGTTTCGCCGGCTTGCCGGATCCAGCGCACTCCAGTACAGTGTTAATACTGTACAATGGCATTGCGGAAAGCTCCGGTCACATGACAGCATGTGACCAGAGGTTGCTGTGATGCAATTGTACTGTATTACACTGTACTGGAGTGCGCCGGATCCGGCAAAATGTCAATGTGTGAAACGGGCCTTACTGGGCTGCTTAGTATAGTTTTGATAATCTACTGCTGATTAAACTGATTTTATCATTAGAGGACTACTTGACATAAAACTGCTAGATCTGCAGCACAGAAAACAATAATTTTATCAAAATGACAGCAAAGAGCTCAGTAAGTGACACCTCACTGGATTCGGGGTTTCTGCCTCTACATTATGCTGCTCTCAGATGGGGGAGCAAAAACCTGGTGATAGTCCCTTGAAGAGGCTGTCCTACCAATTTATTTACCCTAATCCTTAAAACCAAACTATTCCAATTTTTATTTCATAAATCAATAGCACATGTGAAAATAAGCAACTTGGTAATGTATCTTATCAGACAAATTTGCTTTCTCTTCTTGGGCTGATCTTTCATTCACAAAATTGCGAATTTTCAGGCAAAATGTGTAGTTGGTGGGTGCGGTCCTTTAGATTAGAGGTTGGAGATGGCAGTTGCTACTCACAAGATCCTATTGTGGGAAGAAAGAGGAAGGAGTCGGAGGCCAAGCTCACCCCCCCCCTCCCCTTCTTTCTGGATAGAAACTTCTAAAAAATAAAACTGCCATCTCCTGTCTCAGTAATGTAACAATGTGTCTTCGCTGAATACAGATCTTGCCTGGGAACTGAGAATTTTGCGAAGGAAAGATCAGCCCAGAAGGAGAAAGCAAATATGTCTCGATAAAGATATATTACAAAGTTTCTTATTTTCATGTGTAAATATTGACAGTAGTCATGCTCTTAAGTGTGTGTACTGAAATACTTAGCATTTGATGTCTTCTCCAGTTTTTAGTGTCTGTCGTCTTTTGCACCACATGACCTCTCAGCTTTACCGGCTTGCAGGTCTCCTGTGTGGGGTCTGCTACTTCTTAACGCAAGCCTGAGACTCAGTGTGCACCACAATTTTATGGCGCCTCATTGACTATCTCAATGGGCAATCCTAGCAACGATTATCTCCCTATAATCAGTATAAATGGGTCAACAATCATCCGAAGAACTAGAAATATATAAAAAAAAAAATGTTTTTGCTTATTAATTTGACCTAAGGAATCTTATTTCCAGTTATCTTACTATACAAAGAATACTGTGAAAACAAAACCCAGTAAACCATTAAAGAATTGTTGTTTTCTCTAGTCACCCTCCACGACAGCACCTCAGGAGTTAACTCCACCCCTAATTGGGACAGGAAACACAGAGGTTAAATAACCCCTCCCCACCTCCCTTCTCCAGTATTGTTTCCTGTCCCTACTGGGGCACGAAGAGGACCTGTGATGCTCTGTAGCCAGTGACTAGAGTACTGCGGGGAAAAGAACATTTTTGTCTTGCCACTGGGCAGCTGAGGTCGGAGCATGCTGCTTCCCTCCTCCGTCGCTGCTCTAGTCTCTCCCTGGATTCAGGACCTGCCTTCTCTACCTGCACCTCACGAGGTAAAGTGGAGCATGGCCGACACTCCAGGGGCCTCCTAAGGAGCACTAATGTGGCCTCCACATGTGTAGCAAGATCTTTCTATATGGATGGGACAACTTGAAAACCACCTTCTCGAGGCACCCCCAGAGAAGACTTGCTAGCATCCATCCCATTGCTTCAAAAAGCCACAGGATTTCTAGCGGATGCCTCGGCTGAAGTGGGTTGTGTTGCTGCTAAAGCGGCTGTACTGTCTAATTCCTCAAGAAGAGCCTTATGGCTCAAACTCTGGAGTGGTGATACAACTTCCAAAATTAAACTTTATTCCATCCCATTTTGGGGAAACAATGTTTTTAGACAAGCTCTAGATGACCTTTTGGAAAAGGCTACTGATAAAAACAAATCTCTTCCGGAACAAAGACCCCAAAAAATATTTCGGCCCCCTGAGCCAAACCTCCCAGTACAGAGGGAAGGGAAAGTCGGGGTGGTGAGCTACGCCAAGGGAAGTAAAGGCAGGACTATCTTTACCTCTCAGAAAATGGAAGATCATCCCCAGCGCCAAGATAGACAATGACGCCAGAATAGTGGGAGGACGTCTATCAAGATTCTTTCCCCAATGGTCAGTGATGTCTTGAAATCAGTGGGTTGTAAATATCATCAAGGACGGTCTAAACATAGAAACAACCCCCCCCTTGTCATGAGCTTGTACACTTTTGATACTGCATGACGTGTATCGGAGGAAACCGCGCATAGGCTTTCAAAAGATGCGAGGGATGAGCCATGATAATGTCTTGTGAGGTTATAAAATGTTTAAGTTGGGCGTATTCAAAATGGAACCGCAATTTGAAATTACGATTCTCTACAATCTTCAAGAGTGGCCTCCGGGGCTACCTGGTTCAGTCTCAAAGGGTTTTATTTCGAGCTACCCAGAAAGTTGTTGGATGATGCCCCTGGTATAAACTCTGGGTTATCAGTTAGGGGCATGAGGGGACCTCTGGGCTGGATCAGGTGATTGCGAAGTGGTGTAGAGTGTATAGATTTCAATGTTTGTTTGGTGCTATAAGACATATTAATCTTATGTTTGGTAAGGAGTGGCCAGGTCCACGGCAGGGTCGGCACTGATAAAGGGCATAGATCCTGTGCCAAACATACCCAAAGCTTGGAACTAGAATTATGTAACAGGTCTAAAACTCTGGCGTGAGCGGTTGCCAGATAATACCGCCTACAGTCGGGCAACCCTGCCCCACCCGCGTTCTTGGTCCTAGTCAGGACGCTACTCCTTAGATGGGTGCGCTTCTTCGACCAAACAAATTGATTGAATAAGCGCTGTATCCTGGCCCAATAGGCCGCCGGAACATAAACCGGCACCGTTTGTATCAAATATAACAGTCTTGGCAGGGCCGTCATCCGGAGAGCGCTAATCCTGCCTAACCAAGAAAGAGTATCCCTTTGCCAAGAAACTAAGTCTTCTTCAAGTTTTGACAGAAAATGTTGATAATTCAGTGCGAAGAGCCTGGTCAGATCGGATGGGATATGAATGCCCAAGTAACCAATACTGCCGTGGGGTGGCCATCTAAAGGGGAAGTTTGGTTTTATAGCATCTACAGTTGTTTGAGGCAAGGAAATATTTAGGGTCTCTGATTTATCAAAATTGATTTTAAAGTTGGACCACCTGCTAAAGCGGTTTAGTTCCAACATTAGTGACGGGAGAGATGTAAGGGGATTGCACAGATAAACGAGGAGATCGTCGGCAAAAGCGGCACATTTATGCTCCCGATTGGCGATATTGACTCCCCGTATATCTGGGTTGTTCCTAATGGCTGATAGCAAGTGTTCCATGACAAAGATGTACTATAAAGGTGACAGAGGACACCCTTGTCGGGTCCCGTTATGGATGGAGAAGGGTCTCGACAGAGTGCCATTAATCTTAAGGTATGCCGTCGGAGAATGGTATAGGGCCATAATCCTGGACGAGCACACTGGCCCCAGGCCTATATGCTCCAGTGTCTGAGAAAGTGACTGCCAGGAGACTCTGTCAAAAGCCTTCTCAGCATCCAGAGATAACAACATCAAAGAAAGTTTTAGTGTGTGCGTGATGGATTAGGTCCAGGGTCTTTATGGTGTTATCCCTCGCATCCCTACCCGGGAGAAAACCGACCTGATCCAAATGGATCAGGTCAGGCAGCAGAGGGCTAAAGCTGGGTTTACACACTGCAACATCTCAAACGACATCGCTGTAACGTCACCGGTTTTGTGACGCAATAGCGATGTTGTTTGCGATGTTGCAGTGTGTGAAACCGATCAGCGACCGGCCCCGGCTGTGAAGTTGTAATCGTTACAAATCGTTCAGGACTATTCCTAGGTCCTTTGTTTCCCGCTGTGCAGCATGAAGTTTCAGTGTGTGAAGACTTTGCAGCGACTTTGTTAGCAACTTCCCTTTCAAAAGGCTGCTTATCAACGTCCCCAACAACCAGCTAGGTCGCTCTGCAGGTCCGGATCGCTGTTGCGTTGTTGGCCTGGTGCCTGTTTGAACGCTCACCAGAGACTTAACAGAGACTTAGGGAGGTCGCTATTGCGTCACAAAACCGGTGACGTTACAGCGATGTCCTTTGCGATGTTGCAGTGTGTAAACCCAGCTTAAGTCTGTTTGCCAAGAGCTTGGCATAGATTTTTAAATCTACATTAAGGAGAGATATTGGTCTAAAGCTACTACACGCCGTGGGGTCTTTTCCAGCCTTAAGGAGCAGAGAAATATGGGCTGTGGTGGAATGGGGTGGGAAAGGGACCAAATCCGAAATTGAGTTAAAGGAGAGAAGCATTAAGGGTGCTAGCGGTTCTGAAAAGGATTTATAAAACTTGGCGGGGAACCCGTCGGGACCGGGGCTCTTGTTGCCAGGTGTATCGCGAATCACCGCCAATATATCCTCCAATGAAAAAGGGCTCTCTAGGTCTTCAATTATCGAGCTGTAGAGACGCCTAAATGATGAGGGCATGGAAGGGCACCCATCACCTAACTCAGGGGGCCCAACAGGTAAATTGTACAGCCTAGAATAAAAGTCGTGGAAAGTATTTGAGATATCGGGGGTGGCATAAAGTAGTTCATCACGTGAGTTCTTGATGCATGGAATGAGAGTATGAGCTCTCCTTTCTCTCAGCGCATTGGCCAACAGTCTGCCTGGCTTATCCCCAAACTCATAAAACCTCCCCTTTCCCACCTGTAGTAGGCGTTTATATGAGGAATCTAGCAGCTTTTTAACCTCAATCCTAGCGTGTAAAAGGGCTTGTAGATTAGGGGCCGATAAGGCTCGATTGTGGATGAGCTCCAGTTCAGAGACCCTACGAAGAGCTTTTACTATGTCTTGGGCCCTTTCTTTTTTAAGACCTGTTTAATAAAAAATGCCTCGTAGAACGCACTTCAATGCTTCCCACTTATAGGTGGGGGGCAGTGTCGTCCACTGAGTGGTCCTCTATGAACCTTGTGATAGAGGTCTGAACATCAGTAACACAGCTCATCCAGCAGCAACGACTCGTTCAGCCGCCACGACCCTCTAAGGGTCGAGAGAGAGAGGGAATTTCGATCGTACAATAGACCGGTGCGTGGTCTGACCATAGTATGTTACCTATCCCCGTATGTTACCTATCCCCGTATGTCGTATCCAGGGGAGGGCATTGTGTTGTAGAAATATATAGTCGATACGGCTATATGAGGTGTGTGTGTGTGTGTGTGTGTGTGTGTGTGTGTGTGTGTGTGTGTGTATATATATAGAAACTATAATCTCTGTCCGACGGGTGTTGTAGTCTCCATGTATCGAACATTTGGATACGGAATAAAGCTTTTTTGATACGTTTAATGGTAGAGTAAGCAATGCTCCAATGTGGGGTCGAGGGTGACATTAAGGTCGCAGCATAAAATTACGGTACCTTGTATCAAAGGGATCGCAACGTCTACCAGCCGAGCAACAAAGCTGTCCTGCCTTAAATTTGGGGCGTATGCATTGATTATTGTAAATGTTTGGTCCCCCACCTTCAGCAAAAGGATAATATATCTTCCAAGGCTATCCGTCGTGCACTTTAAGATTTGATGAGGGAGAGATTTATGAATGGCTATCGCCACACCTTTGGAACTGGAGTATCGATTATCTGAGGTTACCTATGTCTGGTAGTATTTATTTTTGATAGTTGGGGAGTGTGCCTGTTTGAAATGGGTCTCCTGGAAACATACTTTTCTCACCTTCCGTTTTTATGAAGGTGGTAAAGTATCTGCGACCTTTTCTCCGGAACATTGAGGCCCTTGGCTTTGAGAGAGGCTATGGTTAGGTCCGCCGTCTATAGGGGAATGAGACATTAGGGATATATGAAAAAAAGAATCGGACACGATCAGCCCGGCCGCCAAAGACAGAAGAAAAGACTTGAGATGAGAAGAGTGTAGGAGGGAGAGAAAAAAAAATAACAGCAGGCATAAAAACCTTGCACAATAAACTAAGACCGAACAAACGTTCCTAGGGAAAATATCCGCCACGACTCAGCAGGACAGGGGATCCCATCCTATTTGGGGAAAAAAAGCTGTCCGACATAACCGAACAGAGCTCTAGATATACTTGAAACATTCAAGTTAACCATAAACACTGGCGAAAGTATCAAATTATTGTGCAATACGGGCGATAACTAGACTTGAGGTCAGCATGAAAAAAAAAAGCTTTATCTTAGGTAACTGAAAGTAATGCAGGTCCTGGAGGCATGCACATCCTCTGAGCTTATCTATTTCAGCTGCCGAGGGCGGCCTGTTCTGCGACACCCCTCCCCCCATATCTCCTCTCGGTGGCAGCCCTCTACTGGAATCAGAATGTGTGATCGGCTTGGTAGTGCTAGCTTTTCCCCTAGGAACCCAAGGCTGTAGCAGCGTTGTGGGCCACTCTGAGATGAAAATAGTAGGTAGGCCCAGGTTCGCGACGAATGCCGGAAAGTCCTCTGGGGAACGGAAGATCCACCACCGTGAGTCCTTCTGTACCGATAGGGAGAAGGGGAATCCCCATCGGAACGGTAGGCCCTTTTCTTTTAAGACATCCAGAAGAGGCTTAAGGGTAGCACGCTGGGCTAGAGTGTGCCGTGAGAGGTCTGGCATTATGCGGATGACTGAACCATTGTATGATAAGTTCTGTTTCCTCCAGGCGGCAAGCAAGATGGCCTCCTTGGCGGCAAAAAAGTGCACCCTACACACATCATCTCTTGGACGAGAGTCCTCTGGGTCTGGGGGACGTAGGGCCCGATGGGCTCTGTCAAGTTCAAAAGAAGCTCCTGGTGGTCTCTTTAGTAAGCTATTAAAGATTGAACAGAGAACTGCAGGAATATCAGGGGCGGCAATGGACTCAGGAAGGCCCCGAACATGTAGATTGTTCCGTCTGTTTCTGTTCTCCAGGTCATCTACATGCTGTTGAAGGGCAAATAATTTCTTGGACTGGTTCTTTACCGTCTCTTGGATAGATTGAATAGAGACCTGAGAATTTGATTGCCGCTCATCAAGGGTGTCCACCCTATGGTTGAGTGAGGAGAGTTCAGACCACAATTGGGTGAATTCCTGTTTACATTCTGCCACCACTTGGTTGGCCAGTGCTGCAATATCATTCTTGGTGGGTATCGCTTGTAACAGCGAGCGCAAATCTGCTAAAGATGCCGGACGGTCCTCACCCATCGAGGCAGCAGTATGGGACATGCTGGAATATGCCTGAAAATGGTCCTGTAACGCCGGACCATATATCACTTTCTGAGTACCCTGGGGGTTATTCATGTCTCCCCACGCCTGTGGCATTGACGCATGTCGGAGTGGGGGAGATCCCAGCACCCGGAGCCCACTATTAACGGGCATCAGAATGCCTTTCTCCAATTCTCCACTTGGGCTTTCCAGGCTCTCTGCCTAGGAGGAACATGTGGACCAGCTTTCTGAATGGGTGGGGGATGTCTCCCCCTGGGGGATTCCCCAGGATTAATTTGCAGCCACCAGGGGATTATATGGTCCCTCTCCTTCCTCAAAGCTCCCTAAGGGCCCTGGGATCTCTGACAGGGGAGAGGGGCAAGTGATGTTACCACAGTCTCTGGTTTTAGCCCCCCTTACTGAGTCCCCATGCAGACCCAGCATCTGTGAACTGCAGGCAGGTAACTTATCAGGGTGACTTGCAGCCCTTTTCATCCCCCCCCTCTACAGCACCTGTGTGCAGGATTGGTGTTTTCTCCTCCTCCGCTGCACAACGTGGCGACATCTTCTCCAATGCACGGGCCTGCAGTGGTGAGTCACCGCTTATGCCTGGGTGCACGTGTGCCCCGTTCTCCTCGGCTGCAGCTGCCAGCTTCCTACGTGCATCGGCCGCACGTGGGTTGTGTGAACTCACCGGATCCTGCAGCTTCACAGCGGAGCGTGTAGCAGGTAAGGCACTGGCTGCGGGTGTCCCAACCTCCACCACTGAACCGCCGGTTTGTTCCTCCGTGTGCGGCCGCCATCTTGAAATGGCGCCGCAGGCTTTGCTGTCTCTCTCAGCGTCGGGCTTCCCTTGTTATCAAACGCTGTCATGGATCCAGCTGTGGGTTCCTCTGTGGCACGGGACCTCCCCGCCGCTACTCCCGTCCTCCGAGCCTCTGAGGCTGCTGTGTTTTTCAGGCAACGGGCCTGGTACGGGATCAGGGTCTGCAGGCCTCAGCTCCCGTCCTGGCTGTGGTACTGTCCCAGGCTCCCGGGAGCGGGTGAGGTAGGATCCAATATTGCTCTGAGATGAAGGTGGCCGCTTCAGGGTGCTGGGCTTAGCCTTTTTGTTAGAAGATTTGCCCATTTTAGCAATTAAAACCAGTTTTATGGGGGATTGCAGTGAGGAGCTCAGAGAGGAAGCGTCTTCACACAGTCATGTCCGGCTCCGCCGTCCCCAAATCTTGAATTTTGATTCTACAGAGTCTGAGATCAGTAACCTTGAGATCAGCTATGTCAGTCCTAGGATCCATGACATCCTTCCAGCAGTAGCTTGGGCTCCATTCCATTCAAGGACCTTCCAGACGGCCATTCTGACAGCTTGGGACGGATCGCCAAGATCTCTAACCAGGAAGATCCTCCTATCTGGTCCAGTAAGATCTTCTCTCCCATGGTGGATGTCCCTAAAAAACCTCCAAAGAGGGTTCTGTTGAAATCAGAACCCCCCCAGTAACAATAACAATGGACGCTGGACTGGGGGGCTGTGGTCGCTCAGTCACCCTTCCTGGGCTCTGGACGCAGGAGATCAGTCTCATGTCCTCAAACCTCAGAGAACTAAAAGCAGTGACGAGGCACTCAGGGCAGCATCTTCACTGGTCCAGAGACAACATGTGAAAATATACTGACAATATGACGACAGTAGCCCATCTTCGACGCCAAGGGAGTACCCGTCATATAACCTTAAAGGTGTTATTCACTAGAATACTGAGCTGGGCAGAGAAGCACCTTCTATCTCTCTCTGTATTCCATCTGAAAGGCTCTGTAAACATCCAGGCGGACTTCCTTAGTTGGACAGATGTTCATCCAGGCGAATAGACTCTCCATTCAGAGGTGTTTCAGATACTAGTAGAGAAATGGGGCAATCCAGAAGTGGACCTCTTCGCAAACCAACAGAATGCAAAACCGCACCGCTTCTTCTCACTAAACCCAAAATATTGTGCCTGGCTGTGGATGCACATACATTGGATTACAGACTTGCCTATGCCTTTTTGCCTTTCCACCAATTCTGATGTTTGCAAAGGCATTACAGAAAATTTGGACGGATGGGGTCACAACAATCCTGATTGCACCGCCAAGGTGGCTGAGGAGAAGCTGGTTCGGGACCATAACCAGTCTAGCATGCGAAGGACTGATACTACTACCTCAAATATACGACGTTCTTCATAAAGGTCCACTAGTCCATCAGGAGCTTCACAAGCTCAACCTAGTAGCCTGGCTTCTGAAACCACAATCTTAAAAGCCAGAGACCTATCCGACAGTGATTGAGACGCTACAGAACAGCCAGAAACTGGTAACTAATGCTATATACTGGAAAATCTGGAAGACCTTCTCCTCCTGCTGTGAACCTGAACTACTTGATCCATTCCATCCTAATGTGGCACAGATCCTATACTTTCTTCAAAATGGCCTAGACAGAGGCCTAAAGCCTGGAATCCTCAAGGTGCAAATCTCGGCTCTCAGCTCATACTTTGATCAAGATCTAGCAAGCCACCGGTGAATTAAGAGGTTTATGACTTCAACAGGATGGTTGCATCCCAAACAAATTTAATCTGGTCCCTCCCTGGGACTTAAATATAGTTCTTACTGGCTTAACACAATCGCCCTTTGAGCCTATCGCGTAAACCACTCTGAGAACTCTGTTGTGGAAAACTATGTTCATGGTAGCAATTATATCAGCCAGACGAGTGGGTGAATTACAGTCCCTAACTACTAGAGAACCATATTTAAGAATCCTGGACAGGATTATCTTCAGTCAAGACCAGTCTTATCTCCCTTAAGTAGTATCTGAATTCCACAGATCTCAAGATGTAATATTACCATCCTTCTGCTAGAATCCATCAAATCCTAGAGAGGAGAAATGTAATTCCGTGGACGTACACAGAGCGGTTGCACACTATCTCCAGTGGACTGAAGATGTAAGGAAGGACCATATTTTTTTTGTCCAGATCATGGGGCAAAATAAAAGGTAGAAAGGCGGCTAAGAACACAATTGCTAACTGGATCAAACTGGCAATTATGGAAGCCTACAAAACTCAGGAACTATCCCCTCCGGAAGAC
The DNA here is from genome assembly GCF_048569485.1 of Anomaloglossus baeobatrachus. Taxonomy (NCBI): domain Eukaryota; kingdom Metazoa; phylum Chordata; class Amphibia; order Anura; family Aromobatidae; genus Anomaloglossus; species Anomaloglossus baeobatrachus. The sequence goes on along the minus strand of NC_134358.1, from coordinate 165,900,506 downwards.
CTCAGGGCTCATTCTACCAAATCAGTGTCTGTTTCTTGGGCCAAGAAGGCTAACTCCTCCATAGAGCAGATAAGCAGAGCCACCACCTGGTCGTCAGTCCATACCTTCACAAGACATTATAGACTGAATTTGTCTAAGGACCTAGCCTCCAGCCGGAAGATCCTTCAGGCTGTCGCACCCTGCACCCCCACCCCATTTTGTCCGTTGGTACTTCTCCTGTGGTCATGTTGGGTGACTAGAGAAAATAGAATTAGTTCTTACCGGTAATTCGGTTTCTAGGAACCCTCCACGGCAGCACGAATATTCCATCCCTGCCTATTGTAAAAATTAATGGTTTTTGACTGAAATAAAAGTTTTAGACCATTCATGCCAATGTAGTTACTTGAAAAAAAAACACTGGCGATGGGGAGGGGTGTTAACTTTTTTGTGTTTCCTTTCCTAATTAGGGCGTGGAGTTAACTCCTGTGGTTGCTGTCGTGGAGGGTTCTGAAACCAAATTACTGGTAAGAAGTAATTTTTATTTTTAACCTTCTAATCACAAATGGCTCCCCCCCCGCCCCCACACACTTTTCTATATATTATATGGTAAAATAGATGGCGTTATTCAAAACTGCAGCTAATATGAAACAAACCAATACAGCTACGGGAGAAAAAGGAAAAAAAAAGTTGGTTCTTGGAGGAAGAGGTGGAAAAAAAAAGTGCAAATATGAAAATTGGCTATGGAAGGAAACCGGGATCAATTGGTTCATAAGAAATGTGTTGCAGAATTTCTGCACCTATTGGGTTACTTGCACATTTTTTCATTGTATTTTTGAGTGCTTTGTTTTCTTGTAGAAAGTTCTGCATATGGTATTTCGCAGAGAAGTCCATGTATATATTGAAACCGTGTAAGAAAAGGCATCCAGATACTTGTTACATAAAATATAAAGTTAGCGGTTTAATTTTATTACATCACCTTATAAACACTAGAAAACAATACTGTGTGAAGGCGCCTTTAAGACGTTTCTATATCATTTTTTTTTTTTTTTTTTTTATGCACAAACTAAATGTTGGTCTGGAACAATTTAATGGTAACACTTTTCTAATAATCAATAATCATTTCAGGTTGTCCAAATAAAATTCCAAGCTGGTTAATGATATTTTATTAAAAAAAAAATTAAAAAAAATAATACTGACAGCGACATGTAACATTTGTATTAAGAAATGTAGAATGTTCTTATATAAAGGTATAGGTCATCCTTATTTAGGGTGATGCATGTAATTTTGCAACTGCAAATAAGTGTTTGAAGCGATTTATTGTAATACAATAGAAATGTTCACCTTTTAGTTTAGTTGGTTCTTACATTAAGATGAGTTAACCACTGGCGGATTTTCCATGTTTTGCATCAGTATCATAATGATGCTTTTTTTTTTTTTTTTTTTTTACCTAAGGTCTGTAGATTTTGGCAAATTTGATCCTAGACGAAGATTTAAAGAAAAGTCCTTTTTTTTTTTTTTTTTTTTTTTTTTCTCTTGCAAAATACTCAGTCCTCAAAAAAAAAAAAAACCCCTTATGGACTATAATAGGTGTGACCATCACAGAACTCCCTTAAAGGAACTTTATCATTTTTTATTTATTTTTTTTTGCCACCTAATAAGCGTAGGAGAATAAAGGCTTCAAGCTCTAGTTTTGATATCAGCTTTATTAGCAGAAGACTCTTTAGAGGGCTAATAAACGGTCTGCCATGTAGTCCTCCATAATAAAGTGCTCTGTATAACCCCGCCCATACCACTGATTGGCAGCTTTCAGTCTAAGTACAGTGTACAATCAATGATGTAGGCGGGGTTATACAGAGCTCAGTAATCAGAGAACTGGTGGTAGATCTGCAGTAGATAAAACAGGGATTTTTATCAAAATTACACAATAACCTAGTAAGTGACACATCATTGAAATCAGGTTCTCTGCCCCTACATGATGCTGCTCTCAGATGGAGTAGCAAAAGCTTAGCAGATTCTCTAGCATGAGATAATGAAACCAATATGAGTAGTGAAGGGTAACCCTAGGATTTAGTGCCTAATGATAGTAATAAAATGATTTTACATTTTGATATAAACACAAGGAGATATAACGTAATGATGAATATATTTTCCTTTTGATACAGAAGTATGAAGGTGTTGTATTCGTTCTCTCCTGACCTGGTTCTTGCATTTGTCTGGTGACTTGAGCCTCACTTTGTAATGTATATGGCATGTTTTATCAAGGGATTTCCTTTGCAATTTGTCTGTTTCGTGCATTTAACAAGAATTGTAAATGCGGTAAATAGGTTTTGCATTACAGCTATTGACTTTTCTAGGAGATGCCTTTTTAAAAGGAAATGTTACGCATTACAGATCACTCGCACTATCCATAGATTATTATAGACACCCTGGAACTGTATATTTGCTGTTAAGAGTATTAAAGGTTCACACAAAATCACAAGCTATCTCGTATCCATTTGCTGACCGTGTAAGTCTGACCGCTGGGACCCACAGTGAATCCGATCCCTATCTTAACTGGAGAAGAGGTACACACTCGGCCTCAGCTTTTTTTCTTTGTCAAAAGAGGTGCTTCAAATAGCGGAGTATATTACTTGTCTAAAAGTTGAAATAGTACCTGTACTTGTATCCGTTTATATTTCTTTTATCTAACTACCTTCTTGGATTTTTGTATTAAATTTTTTTTTTTTTTTTTTTACGGATTTGTGATGGTACTATTTTTACTTTTGGATTCTCTATGGAGCTGCCCTGCACCGTGCGTTTTTATCAGGTGAGCTGAAATGCTATTTTCTACATTACTTGTCTGTTCCATAGACCACTACTAGGACAGAGGCCCAGCTTTTCCACCTTCGGGTGACGCCCCATTCTCTGGGCCGCTATGGTTTTAGGCTGTCTGCCAACGATGAACTTTTGGTGAGTTTTTGGCTGCATATTTTCGCTGCATCAAAACGCAGCGTCTTACAGTTCCGGAAGGGGGATGAGATTTATAAAAAAAAAATCTCCTGTGCGTGTGTTTTACTCAGTGTAAACTGACCTGCGGTGCGTGTTTCAAATCTGCAGCATGTCCATTTCTCCTTTAGTTGCGTTTTATGTGCAGATTTTCTCTATAGACTTAAACTACATCCAAGAAAAAAAACGCACAAGTGGTTTTAGTGAATCTGCGGCTGCAGAAACACTACAAAAACGCTTGTAATCTACACATAACTATATAAATCTAGTTTTATCAAAACCAAGTAGCATGAAGTATTAAAAACAAAGCAGCATTATTAAGAACATAACATACCAACAAGAGACAAATACACAAAGTAACAAAAAAACTATACGCATGTTAATTTACATAATGGGTGCAGAAATTCTGCAGCATCAAAAGCTCAATGTGGGAGCAAAGCCTTACTACAGGCATGCAGGCCAGTCGGGCTAATCTGTGCAACCCTACCACTGATTGGCATCTTTCTGACAATGCACACTGTACACAGAAGGCTGCCTTTCAGGGGTGTGGACAGGGTTATGTAGAGCTTGGCTTTCTGACAAAAGCCTTCATCTAAATCAGACCAAACATGGAATCTATCATACTAGACCACTGGGTGCAGTTAAGACACATGGCTCTGTCTCTACATTTATGCTGCTATCAGTTTCCATAGCAAAAACATCCTGACATGACCTATAATTTTTCTGACCCGAGTAGGACAGCTGTTGCGCTCGGTTGAGCCGCCGGCCACTCTGTTCTGCGTTCCGATCTTGGTACATTTTTATACGGCCGCCTGACTGCGCACTAGGTTTTGTGGGAACACAGGCTTATTTACTGTGGAGGTCCCCGAGTGATACCCACAGTTATTAACCGCTGTGGATATCATTGCAAGAGTGCAGTGTTGCTGCAATCCTCAAATCTGTAGCATAATTGAACACCCTACAGATATTTTTCACGCAAGATATTTCTTAAAATCTCATGCACTCTGCTGGCATTGTAAAAGCCAGCAGATTTACCACAAGCAAACAACGTCCTCTGTTTTTGTCCCATGGGAATTTGGCCTTGTGGTGTAGTGGGTTTCTGTAGATCAGACATGGATCTGATACTCTAGCTTTTAAAACTTTAAAGGGTCATTATGAATTTGTGACTTAACGTCCACATTCTAAACATGTATGTTATATTCTGAAATGTGGCTGCAATTTAGAGGAAAAAATACTCTAAGGGCTTGTCCATTACTGATCCTAAGGGGTGCTTCACACATAGCGAGATCGCTACCGAAATCGCTGCTACGGCACGGTTTTGGTGACGCAACAGTGACCTCATTAGCGATCTCGCTGTGTGTGACACTGAGCAGCGATCTGGCCCCTGCTGCGAGATCGCTGCTCGTTACACACAGCCCTGGTTCGTTTTCTTCAAAGGCGCTCTCCCGCTGTGACACACAGATCGCTGTGTGTGACAGCGAGAGAGCGACGAAATGAAGCGAGCAGGGAGCAGGAGCTGGCGTCTGGCAGCTGTGGTAAGCTGTAACCAGGATAACCATCGGGTAACCAAGGTGGTTACCCGATATTTACCTTAGTTACCAGCCTCCGCAGCTCTCACGCTGCCTGTGCTGCCGGCTCCGGCTCTCTGCACATGTAGCTGCAGTACACATCGGGTTAATTAACCCGATGTGCACTGTAGCTAGGAGAGCAAGGAGCCAGCGCTAAGCAGTGTGCGCGGCTCCCTGCTCTCGCGGTTATGATCGCTGCTTCGGCTGCTGTGTTTGACAGCTAAGCAGCGATCATAACAGCGACTTACAAGGTCGCTGTTACGTCACAGAAAATGGTGACGTAACAGCGACCTCGTTGTCGCTGTCGCTTAGTGTGAACCAGCCCTAAGAATAGGTCATCAATGTCTGATTGGCCAGGGTCCAACACCTATCTTCCCCCACCAATCAACTGTTCTCGGTGGCGGCAGCAGGTGGCTAGAAATGCTACGTTCTGGAGCTGCCCCGTTGTCTTATAGCGGTTGGGATGGATATGCAGTACCTCGCCATTGCCACGATCTGTTGACGGGTCATCTCCGGAACTGAGCATTTCAAGCCAGCGACGCCGCAAACAGCTGATCGGCGGGGTTGTTGGGTATTGGACCCTGGCCAGTCAGACTTAAGGCCCCTTTACACACTGAGACTTTCTAGCGATCCCACCAGCGATCCCAACCTGGCTGGGATCGCTACAAAGTCTCTGGTGAGTCGCTGGTGAGCTGTCAAACAGGCAGACCTGGCCAACGACGCAACAGCGATGCAGACCTGCAGAACGACCTAGCTAGTCATTGGGGACGTTGTAAAGCAGCTTTTTGAAAGGGAAGTCGCTAACTAAGTCGCTGTAAAGTCCCCTTTACACACTGAGACTTTCTAGCGATCATGCTGCACAGCGGGAAACAAAGGACCAAAGAATGGTCCTGAACGATTTGTAGCAATCAGTAACTTCACAGCAGAGGCCAGGTCCCTGATACGTGTCGCACACTGCAATGTTGCTGGGGAGGTCGCTATTACGTCACAAAACCAGTGACGTTACAGCGATGTTTGCGATGTTGCAGTGTGTAAAGCCACCTTTAGTGTAGGTTATCAAAGGATAGGCACTTAATGTTAAAGTAGTGGACAATCTATCTTTAACTGTTACCAGTCCAGAGTTGGGGTGACGAGTCAGAAGTAGATCCCTCAGCATCTTCCTACGCAGACTGGTGTGGGTAGACACTGTCTAGCAGAGTGATCTAGGAGGATCTGGTGGAGTATTGCCTCTCAGAATATTCACCTAGCCCCGCTGTCTTTCTTTGTAAGTCCAGCCTCTAACGCCACAGTGTTTTGAGTAGAAAATGGATGTTAAGAGTGCAAGGGCCGGTCACTAATATCTTGGAGATATACTGGATCACGAAGTGCGTATAGGCAGCCATTGTACTTTGCAGTGTCAGTCCTGTATACTCAAACTATGTTTTTTATGCTGCACCAAAGTCATTTCACACTAAAGGTCCAGTCACACTAAGCAACTTACCAGCGATCCCAACAACGATAGGGATCGCTGGTAAGTTGCTAGGAGGTTGCTGGTGAGATGTCACACTGCGACGCTCCAGCGATCCCACCAGCAACCTGACCTGGCAGGGATCGCTGGAGCGTCGCTACACGAGTTGCTGGTGAGCTCACCAGCAACCAGTGACAAGCCCCAGCGCCGCGTGGAAGATGCTGCGCTTGGTAACTAAGGTAAATATCGGGTAACCAACCCGATATTTACCTTGGTTACCAGTGCACGCAGCTACACGTGCAGAGAGCAGGGAGCAGCGCACACTGAGCGCTGGCTCCCTGCTCTCCTAGTTACAGCACACATCGGGTTAATTACCCGATGTGTGCTGCAGCTAAATGTGCACAGAGCAGGGAGCAGCGCACAATGCTTAGCGCTGGCTCCCTGCTCTCCTAGTTACAGCACACATCGGGTTAATTAACCCGATGTGTCCTGCAGCTACATGTGCACAGAGCAGGAGCCGGCACTGACAGTGAGAGCAGCGGAGGCTGGTAACAAAGGTAAATATCGGGTAACCAAGGACAGGGCTTCTTGGTTACCCGATGTTTACATTGGTTACCAGCCTCCGCAGAAGCCGGCTCCTGCTGCCTGCACATTTAGTTGTTGCTGTCACACACAGCGATCTGTGCTTCACAGCGGGAGAGCAACAACTGAAAAATGGCCCAGGACATTCAGCAACAACCAACGACCTCACAGCAGGGGCCAGGTTGTTGCTGGATGTCACACACAGCAACATCGCTAGCAACGTCACAAAAGTTGTTCGTTAGCAGCGATGTTGCTAGCGATGTTGCTTAGTGTGACGGGTCCTTAATAATTATGTTTACACACCAAGGCAAACGTGAAACGAGCTCTTTCACGATTTATGTAAATGCAGCTTAACTTTTTTACATAATTTGGTGCATAAAGAACTCCGAATCCCCTTGATGTGGAAAGGTCTCCTATCATTGAGGTGGTGATGGACAAGTGTACAATAAACTAAACCCCCGCCTCATCGGAACGAGAGAAGATTAAGACTATACCAAATACTTCAGCAGATCTGTTTTAAGTAATGTCTGTATACAAATTATTGAAAAAATATCTCATTTTTCATAAGGTAATAGAGAGCTTTGGTCAGACTCAGCGACAGAACCAACAAACTATATTTCATAGAACAGATTTATTATTTCTGATATGTCGGTAATTGCATGAGTGATGAAGGAAACGGATGTCCTCATTCATTCATGTAACATGTATGTATGTATGTATGTATGTATGGTTATACATACAATGCATAGATGGCACAGATCTGTCACCTAAACATTCGCTGACCGGTATCTGCAGTATATGGCCACAATACCTCCTTTTTTTCTCTGTATAGTAAGGTATTTCTCACTCTGGTCTCTTTACCCCATCCCCACTGCTAACAATAGCATCTGTCCTTGACCTGATAAGGAGATCCTTTGAGCCATTATTATGTTATCTTCTAGATATTTTCACTTTGCATAGCTTTATCCCTTTTTTTTTTTTTTTTTTTTTTTTTTTCATTGTACTGTTTCTGAATCATTTCTCCCTTTCTGACTTTTATTTTTATCTAGTCTCCGCGTTTGTTTGCTTTGTGTTAATAGAAAACACATTTTCATGGTTAGTTCCAACTTTTAGAAGCTTGTGAAATTGAGCTAGAAACTAATATGAAAAGGCTCATTGTGTCCATTAAAAGTAAACTATCCAGCCAGATCTGTAGTTTCTTCTCCTGGTTATAATTTCATGTTCATTAGTACAAATTTTCCTCTGTGGTGACAAAAATTGATTTTTACTTTGGTATAATGGTAATATGCAAGTCTCTAGAGACCCTACTTTTGCACAACAGAAGGTCATAGACATTTAGGCTACGATCATCTTTAATTACCACAATGATGCAGCCTTTGTGGCCCAAAAAAAACCGCATAAATAACGCACCCGTGTCAATAAATGCATGCGTTTTTTACCGCATTTTGCCCAATGTGTTTAAGTCAAATCTATTGACTAGAAGGGCTCAAACGCTGGAAAAACGCAAAAGGAAATGATATGCTGCATCTGCAAAAACGCAGCAAAGATGCAGCCAAAGAAAATGCTGTGTAGACCGCAAAATAGAAATCTCATAGACTTTGGGTGAAGGAAATGCATGCATATAGGTGCATCTTTGTGGCCTCAAGAACACAGTAAAAGATGCACTGTGTGAACATAGCCTAACACATAAATACTGTGTGTATTACTCATACACACATTATCATGGTAAGGCATGGACCACCACATGACCTCTAAAGTTGTTCTGTGGTATATGGTTCCAAGACATTGGTAGTGGATCCTTGGTATCCAGTAACTTCCCAGTCGAGCCTTCTTCTGTCTTTAGAGTGAGCCGAGAAAGCGACCTGCCTGGAGAATAAAAGGATTCTCATCGCCCAATCCCATAACTTTTCTGATGTCATACGTTGGGGAGAGTCAAAGTTTTAGCAAGCCCCATTCACGTTTGATGGTCAGCCACTCTTGACGAAATTTTAAAGTTCGGGTGACTTAATGTGTAAAGGGGTGAAAAAAAGAGGACCTTTCACCCGGTTAAAATAGGCGAGTTGCTCTCATGAGATTTGTTTTTTGTTTTGGTTTTAGAGCTAAAGGCTTTTAATTTTTAGTACTATAGTCCACGGTCTTTACAAGGAGGCATGGCTTACAGGATTCTCTGGGGATATCTTTTGGCTGCTCTGAGTTCTAAAGGTGGTGTCTCACACAGCGACGACGACAACGACGTTGCTGCTACGTCACCATTTTCTATGACGTTGCAGCAACGTCCCGTCGCTGTCGCTGTGTGTGACATCCAGCAACGAGCTGGCCCCTGCTGTGAGGTTGTTGCTCGTTGCTGAATGTCCTGCTTCATTTTTTCGTCGTCGCTCTCCCGCTGTGAAGCACACATCGCTGTGTGTGACAGCGAGAGAGCGACGAAATGAAGCGAGCAGGGAGCAGGAGCCGGCGTCTGGCAGCTGCGGAAAGCTGCAACCACTGTAAACATCGGGTAACCAAGGGAAGACCTTTCCCTGGTTACCCGATATTTACCTTCGTTACCAGCTTCCGCCGCTCTTGCTGCCAGTGCCGGCTCCTGCTCTGTGCACATGTAGCTGCAGTACGCATCGGATAATTAACCCGATGTGTACTGTAGCTAGGAGAGCAAGGAGCCAGCGCTAAGCAGTGTGCGCGGCTCCCTGCTCTCTGCACATGTAGCGACGTTATGATCGTTGCTGCGTCGCAGTGTTTGACAGCTAAGCAGCGATCATAACAGGGACTTACAAGATCGCTGTTACGTCACAGAAAATGGTGACGTAACAGCGATGTCGCTGTGTGAACCCAGCTTTTCTCTGAAAGCAATGCCCACCTGGTAGAGACCAAAAAGATTAGTACTAGATAAAGGGAACTATCATCCCCTATGCCCTCCCAGCATTGATACTTGTATGCCCAAATTCCTTCCTAACCAGCCCTGTGTAACGCTATTCACTAATATATTGTTTTCTTAAACATTCATATCAACTTCACTGTTCCCATTCTGAATAGCCCTATGATTAGTAGCAGAGATAGTAGTTCCCCTGACTAGTCTGCACTTTTTCCGTGTAATCACGTCCCTGTGGGCATGACATGATTTCCACGATTTGTCGTCAACAGAAGCTCTTGGAAGATTTGCACATGCAGGTGGCTCATTTTGGCTGCATTGGTGCACCTCAGAAGCCGGGTGCACACTTCCCAGCTATATTATTCGCACTTCACATTATCATAAGTTCAGAAGATGGCTCACGTACATGTCTTCTGAACATGTCATGTGCAGTGGGCATAATGAAGCTGGGAAGTGTAAACCCAGCTTCAAAGGCGCACTGATGCGGCCAAAATGACCAATGCGCATGCACAAGATTTCCTGGAGCTAGTGGTGCCACCAGTTCTTGGAAATCATGTCATCATGCCCACAGGGGTGTGATAACATAGAAAAAGGGCCAGCTAGTCAGGGGAGCCAATGCCCCTGCGACTAGTCACACAGGTTTAACTAGCATAGGAACAGTGAGGTTTCCAAGTCATTTTTTTTAAACATTCATATTAGTGAATAGCATTATACAGGGCTAATTAGGAAGGGAATTTGGGCCTACATGTATCAATTCTGCTGGGCTGGAGGGCATAGGAGACATAACGGGTTCCCTTTTAAACAGGAAAATATCTGTGGCATTGTTTGGGGTGTACTTTATGTATTTAAAACAAAACAAAAAAAAACCCTCAAAGCAGCAATAATTAAAGATTGGTCACTGTTGACCTGGTGATGGGTCCTTGCACCTCTTAACATTTGCCATGGTCACAAAATATTTTAAAGGGGTTGTCCAGTAATTTTAACATTGTTGACCTATCTTAAGGATTGGCCATCAATGTTATTCTGGGTGCGACAACAGTCGCCTCTGCTGGCTGGAACCATTCAGTTGCAGAGCTGCACCGCTTCGTCAATGGTGTTATGGTTGTGAGTGGGTACTGCACATCTGCTTCCTATTGAGTAGGGGGCGGATACCTAGTACCCAGCCACGGCGCTCTAAAGTTGATGGAACTGTGCTGTGCATTTCTGCAACAGAGTAGTTTTGGCCTCCTTTAACACCCCCACCAATGAGACATTGGTCACTATCCTGAAGATTGGTCATCAATGTTAAAGTCCTTTTAATGTTAGAAATACTTACTGGTGAAGTAAATATCAATACAAATCTGTGCTGGGCACAACAGGCAGTAGTTTCCCACTACCTGCCTTGTTAGTTCTTAGGCCCACTGTAATAAAAAAAAAAAAAAAAAAAAAAATGTAAGCTATTTTTTAGAGTGGATGGTGAATTCAAGAAAGGGAAGGACTTTCTCCAAAGTGGAGAATGAAGCTGATATCTCCTATTAGATATGTTAGAGTAGCTTACATTCACCTATACTATTGATTTATGATGTGATGTCTGATTTTAGGTTCCACAGAGCATGAGCTGATGTGACTGCTCCATGTGCAGCCCTCTACAATGTGTAATATGTAGCAAAATAATTTGGGAATTTGTCAATTTTGATGTTTTACATTTAGTTTGTTTTAATGAGTGACAAATGGATTATGACTTTAACTGAATAGTTATCAAAGCAGTGAATTTTTAACATTTCTGGGGTAGAATGACCTTACAAGACATCTGTTGCAGTTATGCATGTGCTCAAAAAAAAAAAAAAATCCAACGCGTAAAGGAAAGGGATTGTCACTATTCCAGTTTACCATATGCTGGACTTAAATGTTAAACATCACCCATCACCACGACGAATCCAGTGAGTGCTCTCCCTCCTTCCTTCCAGCCTGTATAGCCATTTCATTGTTTAAATAAAATCCAGAAACCTTGCCAGACAGCTAGCTTTAATAATCAGTCCAGTCCAGTCCATTCTATCCAGTCGTCACAGGGTACTGCACAAGCTGCCCTTCCATGCAGTATTCCGCCTCCCTCTTGGTTCTGGGTCCCTATCTAAATAGTGTTTCCTCAAACAGCATATCAAATCCTAGATACACCCTGCACCACACCCACTAGACACACCAGTGGACGGCTTGAGTGGAATAGTCGCCCACTTTGGGGGGGGGGTCAGGGAGGGGAGGTGAGGTGTGTGTAGTCAGTCTGTGAGTGGAGAGAGAGTTGGGAAGTAGCTTTCAAGCTGTAAGGAGCTCAGAGGAGGTCATGAGTGGTGGCTCCTGGAAGAGCTGTCTAGGTTGCAGACGGTGGTCTGGGCCTAGAGGAGTCGGACCCCCAGTCGCAGGGCATTATGGCAAGGTGCCTGGACCTGTCGAGGAGGACAGTCGGCAGCCTAGCACTGTCACCAGTCTGGGACCGAAGGCATGACTGGGTACATGGACCCTAGGTCGGGAAGTAGATTCAGGCAACCCGACAATTCACCTGAGGAGAACGGAGCCTTTATGATCTGTTCCCACCCGCTCCAGAATTGGGGCATTAGCGCAACGAGGGGGATAGGATTTTCCAACCCAAAACGGTCCTGAAAATCCCAAGCATGAGCCCTGAGAGCAACTTCCCACACTTAGCCATAGTGGGGAGCGGGGCCCGGCTAGTTCCATACTACTGGGCCACCGAGTTGAAGTCAAACTTAGTGCCAGGAGGCAGGTCCCGGATCACCAGGTAACACTATTGGGGACGGGATCCAGACGAGTGTACCGCCCCGCGGGCTCGGCTGCAACCGCCGATCCGCTCGTATCCGTGCTCATACTGCGGGTGGGGCTCGAGCCTCTCACGGACCCGGGGGATCACGTCGCTCTGCAAGGGAGTTGGCGCTACACGCGGGGACTTGGGTAAGGAGTTCCACGGCCGGGGCCGCAGTGGTTTGGTTTGAGATGTAAGTTCGTGACGCCACCCATGGGTTGTGGTGAATAGATGGACACCACCGCTGCCGTTAACTAGGCCTCCCGGGGACGGTGTTGCGCAGCTTGGTGTTGACCCCTCCGTGGGTAGGGGAATGATGGTCCCGGGGGAGGTGCTGAGGTGGGGGAGCGGGTGGTGCGTGCTGGACGCTGGTGCGGTGCGGCCCGAAGGCACTGGTGTACTCACTCTGACACAACACACTGGAGTCTCTGGTAAACCAAACAGAGTGATGAACGGGGCCCGCAGCCAGCTGCAGCTTATCCCAGAATAGGTTGGTGGTTTCCGCCTTTCTCCTGCACCTCTGTGTGTAAATGTTTGACTCCTATGCCTAGACATCGGTAGTCCACTCCCCGACTTGTATATGCCGTAGGAGCCCGTTTGCCCGCAGACGCTGGCCCTTTGGGTCTCTATGCCTTGACTGTGGCTTTACCCTGTATGGTTGGGCTGTTGTCTACTAACGGGGCTTGTGTTGGATAGGTCCTTAAGTCCAGTCCGCAATTAGTTGATTTGACTCGGCCCTGTCGGTTCGGGGCTTTGTCTGGGTCTGAGTACCCCTCCTGGTGCTCCGGTTTCCAATCTGTTCCCCGGTTCGGTTCCGGCGGGCCACCCCGGTCCCTACGGTTCCACCGGCTGTAATCCCAGCTCCTGCAGGCGGCCACCACCGTCTGCCTCATTGCCAATGGTGACTGGGCTTCGACCCAGCCACCTGGTAGTCTCTTGGCAGGCCTGGACACAGGACTGCCCGTGAACTTGACCGCTCTCCACCTCCTCTAGACTACTCTCCTCATGTACTTGACTCTTTTTTTTTTTATTTTTTTTTTTATTTTTGTTTTTTTTTTTTATTTAGATTTTTTTTTTTTTTTTTTATGTGTGTTTTCCCACCTCCAGGCCTGTGTACTCCTCGGTGGGCAGAGCCAACTGCCTGGCTGCGCCCCCTGCTGTGGATATCAAACCTGGAAGGTGGTGAGAAGGGTTTTTAGTTTGACTGATGTCACCTAATCGGGAGGGGGGTTTGGTGTTGTGTGTGACTACCTGGGACGACCTGACTAGTCCAGGGCGTCACACGAGCTCCCCTCAACGGCACCCAGAGACTTGGTTTATCCGGTTGTCTGCGTCTGCTTATGAACGGAGTGAGTACGAGAGTGACCGGAAATACACGGAACAGGCTGATTGTGATGATGCTAATAGGAGGCAAAGACTAGGCTAATGAAGCAAGGAGACAGGGCTATTTTCCAGACAGCATACACCCCATAGCCTGGAAGAACTCATTAACATAAAGTGATAAGAAATTTCAACAACAAGGCATCTGAGGCATCCAGGTATTGTCAACATCCTGTACCTGTATGCCCATATTAAGCGATTTTAAAAAGTTCAAAGTGGTAACAGATTCCCTGAAGTTCCTTTTTTCTTAAATTTGGCTCTTCACCTAAACCACGGTCTGTAAAGACTCCCATCTCCACAGCGTTCGTCGTGCACCTCCACAAACGTCTTTGCTGTGCATGTGTGTATTTTTCACAGTGGATGTGGATTGAGTTACTGTCTGACACCTCTTACATTTGTTGATAAATGGTTATTGCTAACATTTACGGGACGGGTAGTAACTTTGATCCAGAAAAATATGGTTTTGCTATTCCTTGTGGGTATGCATGCTCAACACTACGCCATTAATTCTTTATAGGACTGCCAGAGATCTGTACTCAGGGTTGGGATTTACATTTTTATTAGGTTCCCAGTCTGCCCCGTTCATCAGACCACTCCCAGTTTAGGGAAAACTAGCAAGGCTCTGCGATGTGTGAAGCCATGTCACCATTTACAGGCTACACCTCTTTTTACAGATTTCACCCATTTATATACCCTTTCTACATTCCAAAAACAAGGGTAACAGTAACCAAAAGTGAAGCCACGTTACCTTGTCTTCTACAGTCCTACGTAACATTAGATAAGTCAGACTACCAGTTACTTATTGACGATAATGTAGGGTTACCTTTTAAGGCCACTTCACACATAACGAGATCGCTAATGACATCATTGCTATTTCAGTTTGTGTCGAAACAACGACTTCACCAGTGATCTCGTTATGTTTCACACGTACCAACGATCTACCACTGCTGTGAGGTCGTTGCTGAATGTCCTGGGCCATTTTTGGATCGTTTGAGTCCTGCTGAGCAGGATGGATCTGTATGTTTGACACCTACCAACGATCTCGTTAACGACTTAGATGAGAACTTAGTGTGACACCTAGGCGTGTAGTCGCGTCACCTTTTCCATCCCCCTCTGCACTGATTGGTTGGCGCTGAGAACAGTAAGCAAACACTCGAACGAAGTACGAATGAATCCGGGTGGAGTTGCAGGTTCTATCCTCCAAAGCAAGGCTCAAAAAGTTGCCTTCTAGGCTGGCCGCTTAATCATAACGCAGTATTGGCCACCAATCGGAGTGGAGGAGTGTGGAAGAGGCGACGCATATGCACGCCTACGTGGCTTACAGCGTCAAACACCACGCCCCCTATTCGAGGTCGGAATCATTACATAGCTGCTGTGTGACCGGGTCCCAACGACCAACGAAATCGTTATACAGGTCGCTGCATCGTTACTAAAGTTGTTGGGAAAATGACTGTGGGACATCTCACCAACGATTTAACAACTATCCGGAAACTGTGACGTAGTAACGATCTCGTTAACTATCTCGTTATGTGTGACTGGACCTTTCATCACCATAAAGTGATAGATACCAGCCATATACAGCCAACCTTTTATTTGTATATTGTCTTGATAAAACCATTGACTCCCTCCGTGATGTAGTTGTTCCTTTTTTCTTCTCCCTCTGACACAGACCGCCATTGCCACTTCTACACAATCCACACAGTGCATCCACAGTACCACATAGTAATAAAAAACCCTCTCCCTGGGAAGTGCACAGGCAGTGATTGTTCCATTGACTCCCTGTGAAGGTGGCATAGAGGAGTTCTGCTGCACTTGGCAGTACTAGTCGTATGTGGATTTTTATTTAACGTTTTAGCAGGAAAATAATGGAATCTAGCAAGGGAACAGTGTGGCATATTGCTTTGCAGCTATTTAAACAGCTGTTACAGCAAAACCATGAAGAACTGACCTAATCCTATTCCTGTCCCTCCCCAATGTCCCGCCTTCACATTGCCCCACTGTTCAAGATTTAAATTGTCATCTGTAACCAGTAATTGGGTTGCTGCTGTTTCAAACATGTATCCTCTGCAATGATATTTTGAGTCTTAAATTGGTTTTCCCACAAAGTAAGTTTTTTAATCAATACATCTTGGAAAAATAATTTCCACAACTGGATGTGCTTACAATGTCGCTGTGCTGAACTAATCTTACATATTTGTCTTTGCTATGTACTGTGTAATGGCCGTGTCTGACTGTACAGGGACATTGTCTGATCATACCACAACTCCTTGCTGGGGAAGTAGTAAAAAAAAAATAATTTTACAGCCAGGACAGCATGCAATGGCAAATTTATTTTTTTTTTTTTGGGATGAAACATTTTTTAAAAACAGACTGAGAAATATTTTACCTCACAGATATTCCGCTATGATCCCATGCTGTAATATCTTTATACTCTTGCTTCCTCCCCTGCCCAGGAGATGTGGTATGATCATGCCCCTGTACAGTCAGACACTGCCATTACACAGTACATAGCAGGACACACACATAAGATAAGATTATCTCAGCACAGGAATTTTTATTATTTTTTTTGGTTGGGGGGGGGGTGATACACATTTACCGTAATTGTGGAAGTAATAATAATTCCAGGATCTATTAATTACAATTAACGTTAAAACTAATTTTGTTCGTGGGGAAATCCTTTTTTTTTTAAAGAAACTGCAAGAGTATATGGACATTAGGGACAGCTAATAATTTCCCCCGTCAAAATAAAAAGCTTGTACTCCCGTGCCAGCGCTGTTCCAGCAGTGTCTGCGTTTGCGTTCCCGGACTTTTAAGGTTTCTGCTTCACCCGAGCCCCACGCCCAATCACTGCGGGCTTTACTATACCCGTTTTAGGATGTTTAAGTAGTGTTGAGCAAGTAGTTAACTATTTGTACGCGCTATGCTGTTAGTGAGTACTGTCTGCTACTCGCATATTCTTTACGACTAGCGGGCACAATGGAAGTCAATGGGAAATACTTGCTAAGTAGCGAGTAACCCGTAAGCCATACTATAAGCAACGGCTTTCAGATTACTCGCTACTTAGCGAGTATTTTCCGTTGACCTAAATTGCGCCTGCCACTCAACAAATAGTGAGTACTGTCCACTACTCATAAAACAGCATAGTGAGTACGAATAGTCGTCAACTACTCTCTCAACTCTACGTAGAAGTATTCAACAGGAAGTGAGCCGCCGCTCACTCGCTCTTGATTACTTACACTTCTGTAGGCAAGGAGAGGAAAGACGGTGGTGATTGGGCATGGGACTCAGTTGACGCAACAACCTACAGAGTACCGGGAATGCGAGTGTCGGCACTGCTGCAATGGCGCCAACATGAGAGGGGAGTAAAAGCTTTTATTTTAAGAGGCAAACGTGGAATGAGAAGAGGTTGTTCTAGTAGTAGACAACCCCCTTTAATTACGCCCCCCCCCCCAAAAAAAACCCATTGCATTGCCGTCAGCTGACACCTATCTCTCCTGACACACACCCTTACACAGGAATGCTCCATCACATGTTTTCCATGAAAGCCACTCATATGTCTTCCAAACAAAAGGATTGTCTGTTGGTCTCATCTGTCAGTTATGAGCCGGAAAGAAAATAAAATGAAGAAATCCAGTCATTTGGCAATAAAACCTTACCAATTTCAGTACAGCTCAAGTTCCCAGATTCATTAAAAATATATCCTTAGCCATAGTATGAATGTAGTGTTATTACCATGATTTTAAATGGAGAAACCAGCTCAAGCAAGATACACATCCAAATGATGGGGCAAATTGGAAAAACATGGAGAGGGTGGAACTGTGGACTAAATCCTTAAAAGGCATCACTTGAATTGATCTATTGAAATAGCTAGTCCACTGTTCACACAACAAATAAAACTAAATAAAAGCCCTATTGTATTGTTTGCCAGAGAAGTTAAGGATCCGGCAGGGTTAGTTTTATTTTTACATGGCAATGGCGTCCGAAATAGCTGTTGGCCGACAGCCATCTAATGTGAATTGGGAACCTAAAATTATATCTGTCAATCCTACAGATATCAGCTGGTTTAGCAGACTTTCAAAAGTACGGTATATGGGACACTGCTTCCAGATCCAATGTGCACCACTTTTTGGATTTTTACTCACTTAACCTGCAACGATTATGGAAATGTGATGGCAATGTTCATATTGCGTTTGGGAAAAATACATGAAAATACATACCAGGACAACACTTGATGCTAAATGTGTATATTTTAGAAGACCACTACCCCCCCTTCCCCCTTGCATTTTCTTGCAAAACTTCATGTATTAAGAAAGAGCAGCTGTCTTTCTTGGCTGATCGCCTTACAAGCCTCTGAAATAGGTGACAGTCTGTTTGCCTTTGAGAATTACAGATTATCTGCTGGGAGGAGGGTGGGGTGTTATAAGAGGTCAAAGGTTCAGCCTTCTATTATATTGTGGGAAAGTACAGTGCAACAGGAAAGTGTGTAAAAGCAGGCTTGTCATCCCCAAATCTTGATTTTAAACTACCTATACCAGTCATTTTAGAGCCTTAACCCCCATAAAAATCATTCCTGTAGTAGTTTTTTTTTTTTTTTTTTTTTAAAGAAAATGGGTTTTATGCTTAATGCACGAGGGCTGCTTGGTGCACTTTTGGCGTGGCCAAAGGCTCAGAGCACCGATCTACCCCCTCAATCGCCATGTAGCGCACCTTCTCATGCGGATTGCCCAGAATCAAAGCTGCCTGAACTTGATCCCTGGCCCTGTGCATGAGTACTAACACTGCAGAAGCGTTAAAATACGCGTGCGTACATATGTACAGGGATGTTTCGCCCCGCTCTGCTGTAGGCAGTGGTCATTTGCTACAACTGCATGTAGCGAGCGGCAGGAAAGGGGGATCGGGGTGTTGGGGTGAACTCTTTAACCAGAGATCACTAGTTGCCTACTGCCTGTGACTCGCCCACCCCAGGGCTATGGGACACCCGGTGCCGGGCCGGACTAGTCCGGTGGTAGTCAGTGGTGGCTGGGCCCGGCTCCGTGGCCCTGGTGGGTGTCAGTAAAATATGTGGCTAGATGAATAACGTTTGTGTTCGTGACGCCACCTGTGGTATGCGGCTAATAGGCCGCCGCTGCTGTATGAGGCCTCCGGGGGATGTTATAGCAGCAATGGTGGTACTGCTCCCCACAGGTGGAGCAATGCCCGGGGCACTGTTGGTGCTTGTGAGTGTCTATGCAGATGAAATAACAGAGGCAACTTCAAGGGTGCAGTTCAAGTTCTTTACTCACAATTCTTGTCGGAGCCCAGGGCCCTTGGACTGCTGGGACCACTGTCGGGGACCTCCACCGTTTCTGGGTGATTCTGAGAGTAAAAGCCGGTACCATTCTCTTTAGTGTCTCTATCTTCTGCCATCTTCCTTAGCCTTGCCTTTGATAGGATAAACCTGGCTTGGCCTCCACTACAGCCTCCAGGCTGGGGGGGGTCACCTGTCGGCTGATTACCCCTTTTCTGAAAGGTCTGCTATGGGTTCTGGCCCGGGGAGTTTACAACATTCCCTGGGCCTCGGTTTTTACTGTTTGGAGATGATCTTTGCACTCCTCCAGTCTCTAGGGACCGTCCCCTGTTGCAGCTTGATCCCTCCACCGATGTTCTTGTGGAACAGGCCACCGCAGCTCTACAGACTACCCGTGGCCCTGCGACTCCTTCTGTTCTCTGCGTGGTGTCACCTGGACCCTCCGAGTCCCAGGATCTTCACCAGGAAGCGTCTTTCTTTTTCTCAGCTCCTGACTGACTTGGAGCTTTCTTTCTTTCCTTTCTCTTTTCCTCCTTGCCTGCCTCCAGCAGGCCTCCTTCTCCTTCCCCTCCCTCTCTTTGACTAACTAAACTTGACCTTCCTCTCTGTGTCTGCTCTCAGATGGCTCCTCCCACCTCCCCAGTTGCCCTGTTCTACCCTATAGGAGCATGGATGGGTCTTACGACCCCTCCCAGCATGCAGCATGGGAGGGTTGTCTGCCACTTTCCCTGGTCCCAGTGTGTTCCTAGCAATGGGTGTAGTGTGGATTTACCAGGGGACTGGAGTTCACTCTCTTCCTCTCCCAGAATGGGGCAACACACCGCTGGATGGGGTGCAATGACCTGTGGCGACGGAAGCCTCAGGGGCGCCACACCTGGCCGAAGTGGTATGGACCAAGTGCATGCATAAAAGAATTTACACTAGACAGTCGGATATGAAATCTCTTCTTGGTCACAGTAAAAATGGCACCGAACAGACAGAGTACAAGCATGCGTCCTCTTGATATAGGCTAGGGGTATACACAAGTTCAGATATGCCCATTTAGTGGGACAGTTCATGGGCTAGCCAATGGGGAGATCTGTGCTGCTGTTGATGGGCGGGTCTATGACCTCATCGGATGGATCCATGGTGATGGTGATGGGAGGGACGTCATCTGGAGGATCCATGCTGATGGTTTGGTCTGTGATGTCATCGGGGGCCATCTTTGCTTCCTCTGAAGAGTGACTGGCTTATGTATAGAGAATTGATTTAATTGAACACACTTCTCACAGTGCTCTGTCCAGAGGTTAATTAAGTATTTCATCTTATGGCTCTCCTCAACAGTCTCCCCTAAATACTTTATTAACCTTCTGACCCTACCGTGGTCCTCTAACAAATCGGCTCTAATGCTTTAACTGCAACTTTTTTAGTTTTGCTATCCGCTATACAAGCAATGCTAAGCCTTTGCCCCTGCTGGTACAGACTGTTGATCAGAGAGTTGATCACATCCCGCACACACAGTTCAGAGGCACAGGTAACGTCCCAGTCCTTAAAACAGACTATTTCATACCGAAGATTTTGAGATTAATCGATAAGAAAGAGTAAGGCAATTGTAAGAATAAGCTTCTTACTGTTATGCTGCAGCTTTTAGCATTACTGTTTCTGAAAGGCTGATACTCCATCAACATCTGAGTGCTGTCCGTGTCTTCGAGACTTTTCTACCTGAATACACCTGATTGTATCACAACACTAATGGATCTCTTCTTGTCTCGGGTCCATAATCTACCACCAGGAGGCCTTTAACAAGATTTCCCTTACGCATGGATCTGATTACCTTCAGTAACAGAGTAGCACTTTTACGGCTTCAAATACCAACAAATAAGACAATACCAGTTACCTGCAAGTGTGTGTTACCCTTAAAACGTCACTTACATCCTTAAACTAATGAGCTGGTTCAGGTCAGATAATGTTTTTCCCACCATGAGCCCTTATATGTGTAATGTTCCTGTACGCATTGTTCCCTTATCATAGTTATTTCCCATGTAGCAGCCCCAATCTAGAAATTCTCCATGAGGTTCTATGTGAGATAATCCAGCACTGTGTGTTGTGACCCTAATTCTGCTGGTACGATTGACTCTTTACAGCGGCTGTTGTCTCCAGATGGGTCTTCCCCCTCAAGCTTCATAGAAGTTGCTGTGGTCGGGAAAAGCTGGATCGGTACACCTGATTCTGACTCGGGGATCATTATGACTTGTCTTTTTAGGGTCACCCAGTCTCCTGGCTTGAGACCACGTGCTCCTAACACTGATTTAGGATCTGGAATTGGAGGATACACATGTTTAACACACTACATGCATTTGTATAAGGCTCGTACATCACTGGTCAGGATATCACACTGTATCTGCAGTATCCGTAAGAAATATAATCACGTTCTAGGTACTAAACCAAAAATATCTTATGTAAAGATCGAATTATTAAGGAAAAGGAACATTTCTTACATGATTTGCCAGCGTCCACCATTATCTTGGGGATCGTTACATTTTTATGTTATAATCATTAAAATTCCAAACATATACTCATGTGACTATAGACCCAATTAGATATTCCAATAAAGGAGGGGCAGGGATTGGCGCAATAGCCCTAAACTCTCCCTACCTCGCAGAGGAGGTTGGCACCCTATAAGGTGAATTGGCGCCCCCGCTCACCGACTGCTCACCCTCCTTATCAATATACTGCTAAGCTAATACGTGCTGCTAATGTCAGTGAGGGAATATAGAAACCATGAGATACAGGGGATAAAGAGGCGTCAATATTCAATTATATATATCCAATTCATTCCCAAAGATTAAATATTCACACTCTGTATTTACATAGCTGTTTGGTAGCTTAAATCAATATGATACAGCAAATTCAAGGACCAAACCCTAAAATAAATTAAATATCTCACATGTATAACGTACCCAATGTATAAATATAATAATAAGGCCAGGTAAAGTCATGAGGAGATCTTGTCCAATCACAGACCCTCCACTGTACAATTCACACTCATGCTGATAAAAATAACGCATATTTGTCAGACGCTCAGCATGAAAGACCCAACGCGTTTCTCCCCTCTTCACAATGGCAGACAGGGGTTCATCAGGGGCATCCCCAGGTACTGTAAGAACTCTATAATGACCTCTGCTATAGAACATGTACTTTTACTGCTTTTTAAGAACTCCATTTTTACATACCACCAGCATCATGAGTTTTTCAGCAGTAACGTTTTCCATCCTGGATATGTTTCACAGCAGACCTGAAAAGAAATTCACACAACACGCACAAAACTCATATAAACCTACTCATGGTAGATGTATATGACTAATCTGCAATCACCGGAGCAGTAGAGCGGATGAGGGGGGTGGTTTCTACGAGGTCTTTACAGTTTTTCTACCTTAATAGGCACACATCTTACAAGACTGGATGTGTCTGGCCACCTGGGTACTGAAGCAGTGGTGCTGCCCATATCTTGTCCACCACCACACTCTTTGTCTTGTGTTGATTAGTTACCTGGGCCATTGAGTAGAGCGCTCATGGCAGAGAAAGCTTACCGCCCTTTATCCACAGACCTTCCTCAGTCACTGGCTCCCTGCGTCTCACACTCCGCTCCTTGCTGAATTGCTTGTTCCTGTAAGGATTTAAGAACACAAGGAGTGACAGATGTCACGGACGACGTGACAGGAGCCACCGAGGTACTGGTCTGCTTTGTATAAGGACTCTCAACTCTAGGCCCATTTACTGCTTCTTTGTTGTCTGCGCCATCAGTCACCGGCTCGTTTTAATAACAGGAGAGCACCTCCATCTGGGCTCATACCAACTCTACGGGCTTTATAGGTTTATCACGTCACAATCCACATTTTACTATCTTACCCCCCTCCGCTCTATGAACCACAGTGATCGCAAATCTTCATCTCGTTCTCCTATTCCGATGGGAGAGGAGTGAGTGGTTCGATTTTTATTACCTCATGTTGCGTAACCTCAGCATATCCAGTGTAGAATCAACCAGCATCTTGGTATCTGGATCCATCTATGGAAAAACTCAAAATCTGCATTAGCAATGGCCTCATCTGAGACATGCTCAAAGCCTGATGATTCTTGTTACATCAGAGCAATCATGAGATATGTCTGTCTGCTGTATCCTCCTTACAGATAAAAATATAAAGAAAACTTAATAGTAAAACTCAATTGATGAACAAATTAAAACCTTAAGAATAATGTTGGGGTGAACTCTTAACCAGAGATCACTAGTTGTCTACTGCCTGGCCGAAGTGGTATGGACAAAGTGCATGTATAAAAGAATTTACACCAGACACAGTTGGATATGAAATCTCCTCTTGGTCACAGTAAAAATGGCACCGAACAGACAGAGTACAAGCATGCGTCCTCTTGATATAGGCTAGGGGTATACACAAGTTCAGATATGCCCATTTAGTGGGACAGTTCATGGGCTAGCCAATGGGGAGATCTGTGCTGCTGTTGATGGGCGGGTCTATGACTTCATCGGATGGATCCATGGTGATGGTGATGGGAGGGACGTCATCTGGAGGATTCATGCTGATGGTTTGGTCTGTGATGTCATCGGGGGCCATCTTTGCTTCCTCTGAAGAGTGACTGGCTTATGTATAGAGAATTGATTTAATTGAACACACTTCTCACAGTGCTCTGTCCAGAGGTTAAGTATTTCATCTTATGGCTCTCCTCAACAGGGGCGCTATATGTGTGCGCCCTTGAGGGGCTCCTGCAGCATCGTTGCACATACCCAGGGTTCAGTGCAGGTGGTGCTTTCGCTAGGCAAGCAAGTACTGTAGATCAGCGTAAGGGGAGGTGCGTGGCATAGTGATTTAAAAGGGTGGAAAGGAGCACCAAGCCCTTGGTCATGGTAAGGCGATGTGCTCATGCTGCATTTTATTTACCGCATTTTTGCGGGTGAGATTTTGTGCGTTTTGCGGCCAAAAACATAGCGTTTTGGAGAACTGGAAAAAAAGTCAGCGTGCGCACATAGCCTGTGTGTGCACCAAAGCTCTGACTAATTTTCAGAAAGAAAATATACAAATAAGGTAAAAGTAAAGTACACTACAGGGATGTGGTTTTTTTTTTTTTTCTAATAGCTAAAGGTGAGTTTACACCACCTGACTTGTGGCACTTTACGACATTTAATCAGCTGCTGATTTGCTGATCTGCGGCCGTTCAAAGCACCACTCCAGCGTTGTGGTTTTTTTTTTTTTTTTTTTTTTTTTTAAAATTGCGCTGCTGCAGGGGTGCTTTTAAATGTAAGTTCCCTGCCGCTTGTGTTTTAAAGTCCCTTTTTCACGGCTTAATCGTCTATCAACACCTCTTCGGTTCGTCTTCGGTGGTTTGTGACTTGCTGGCAGCTCCAGTGTTTCATGAGTGCGTCGGAGGTCAAAAATCAATAGGAGTTTTAGGCTATGTGCGCACGTGTGCGCTCTGCACCGCACCTAAAAGGTGTGCTTCAGAGCGCAGCTGAAAAGCTCCGTTCTGAAGCACATGGTGCCGGCAGAGAATGCGCTCTGCATGCAGCTCCTGCCATAGACAGAGCAGGAGCTGCCGGCAACGCGCACTCCGGGCAGCAGCCGAAGCGCTGCGCTCTAAGACGCCACGTGCGCACGGCCCCTGCACAATCTCCATAGATTGTGCAGGGGACGCATGCAGTTACGCTGCGCTGCAGAGCGCGGTGTAACTGCATGAATTACGCACACATGCGCACATACACTCAATGTGCAACAAATTTGCTTTATTAAACAATTGGAGTAAAAAACGCTATACACAAGTAGAATGTAAAGGATGTTAACAATAACACTCAATAGCACCTAAAAAAAAACCCCTCTAATATCATGTAAATAGAATGTGTCCCCAGTACATAACTATATAAAACCTAAAAAAAAAAACCAAACCTGCTAGGGTCACTATTTAATGAAAAAGTGAATAATGTATTTTATAAATGCAATTCACAATAGATATAAAATTATTACATGCAAAGACTACATCACAGTTTCTGTGACGCAGCAGCTATCTCGTTCTGTGACACCTACCAGCGATCAAACCCCTCCTGTGAGATCGCTAGTCGTTGCTGAATCGTTGGGACCATTTTCTTCAAAGGTTTTGTCCTGCTGGGCAGCACGCATTGCGGTGTTTGACGCCTACCAACAACCTCCTAACACAGTCCCAACGTCCGCCGAGATCGTTATACAGGTCGCTGATCATTACTGCGTCGTTGGTAAGATCTGACTGTGTGACATCTCACCAGCGACTTACCAGCGATCCTTATCAGGTCGCATCGTTTTCGGGATCTGTGGTAAGTCGTTAAATGTGACGGGGGCTTAACGTCCTTGCCCCTAATCCTATACTCACGCTCTGGCGTCTTAATCTTTTATCACCACCGTTGCTGTCTGTCTCCGGCGATTTGTGACCTGCCGGCAGCTCCAGTGTTTCATGGAGCGCGATGGAGATCACAATGCAATACAACTGAGAGCGGAACTGGGAACTTGTGACATATCTGAAGTTGCGGTCAGAAGATAGCATCGCGGAACCAGAGCTACAACTGTAAAAGATGAAAATGCCGGATGATCATTAAGAACGGGAATCGGGGGGGGGGGGGGGGAGAACACTGCTGGACTGTTGCTGTACACATTTGTTTTTAATTGTTATTTTAGGAGTATTGTAAAAACTGTAACCAGGACTGGTTGAGAGGTTGCTAGGCAACACACAATGCTTTCTGGTATGAGTAGATGGCAGAATCTGAAGGCCGCTCCTGTTACATAGGATGGTTCCTGATCACTTTCCCACACGTGGGCTTTTATTTCACCTTTTCATTGTGCAGACGTCAGATAATAATGTAGTGATATATTCTGGTATTTTCCATGTAACAAGCCCTGGTGGTCACTGTGAAGTCCCAGTCTTTGGATCTTGATGTGCTAATTGGATCTAATCCTTGATAGAGGCGACATCTCCTCTTCCTCCCTGGCTATTGTTAGCCTTCCTGGTTGGTGCCACTTCTGCCTGGCCCGGTGGTTTGCATTTAATTAGGATTAAGTTTAGATTGCTTAGTTGTCATTTGAGTTTTTTTGTTTCATTGCCTAAATACCTGCTGAGACTAACACAATTGTCTATGGGATGTTTTGTAGTCAGAACTATGGTAACATCCCCCACCTTTAGTAGTCTTGGTTTCTAAGCAACAGGGTCTTAAGAACCTGATATCTTCATTGCAAATGTTTTGGCTGTACATGTAGTATGCTTCGCAGCTTCATCAACTCCCTTTTTATTTAATATTGTCAACTTCCCAAAATAATGTGAAATAGGAGAACATCTGGCCTTGGCCTTGCTGGCAAAAGCAGATCGCTGATGACAATTGAGGCAGGACCTTTTCCTATAAATACTTTTATTAAAGGTAGACTCCTCTATCCATGTTTCTGCCGCTAGTTATGTCTGATGGTATATTGCTGTCAAAGATCTTCACAAGGTCAACACTGAAGGTCTGAACATGAAATTGTAATTGACCTTGATTGGAAGAGTTTTTTTTTTGTTTGTTTTTTTTTTCTTTAACGAAAACCAAAACGTCCATGTCTTTAAGTTGAGCTAGACAATCCTCAAATGTGTGAGTGTGCCCTCACTTTCCCTTAGTGGCACATGTCGGGCTGAGATTATGGATGCGTTAGGTTTCCCTTTTCTGGGTCCAATTCCTATCCTGGAAGACCCTGTCAGGTGCTGGTTATGAAGCGATACCTCCTCCCAGTTCAACAATGCTCCATGTGAGAGGCTCTGTAAGCAGTGAGTGCCTGCAATGTCAGCGTTTCACTGTGATTCCAGTTCCATAATCATTATGGAATTGGACCCAGAAAAGGGAAACCTAATGTGATTTAGCCCTTTGAGGACACAAGAAAATGAGGAGATTGATGGCCTAAATTAAATTGAGACATCTTGAAATATACACATCCCCTGATGAACCCCGCTATATTCGGGGAATGGAAGGGGGGGGGGGGAACGCGTCTGGATCAAGACCAGTCCTGGCAGGATGAGTACTGGGACCTTCAGGCCCATCATATCTTTTTATTAAGACTTTTTTTTCATGTATCTCCCCAGTTGGTATAGCCGTACAGGTATTTGCATAACTGGCAATTGAGATTCTGAATATTTACATGAGATCTGGGTTGTCAATTGACTTATGACACATGACAATATAATCACCCCAGCACACTGCACCTGGTGGCGGGTTATAGGTCTCAAATAAGAGACAGGGACTAAGAGGGCTAGCTGCTGAGTAACTGGGGGCACCCAAAAAATTAAGGTGTATTTGACCTCCGTTGCTAGGCAGGGATAAGTAATAGGGATTATCAGGCCCCCCCTTATCCTACTACTGTCATACCCTATAAATTACTAAAGGTGGTGCACGCCCCTGGCCCACTGCCCTATTTCAGGACCTCACGTTATTATTACACATCACGACTTTGATAATGACTTTAACAATTGGGTATAAATTCAGTGTTTTTAGATTAAGATTAATATTTTAATGAATACAATAAACGTGACGTTTTAGAGGTTTTTCTGGTCAGTATAGTGATCCTCTTGACAATTCATATTGATATTGGTTTTCTGATATTTTGATCCAACACTTGGATCAATATTGAGGGTTTCTATGTAGCGATGAGCGAACCCGTGGATATTCTGGTTCGCCAAACCAGTATGGACGAAAGAAGGAATTATGTTCGGTGGTCAACTTGACAACGAACCCAGTCAATGGGGGGTGACCAAGTTTGGGGCTGTAAAATGGTTGTAGTAAGGGCTGCTGCGAAAGAAACATAAATGGAGTAAGAGCATCCCAATTGCCCTGCAAAAAATAATGTGGCTAGGTAAATTACTTAAAGGGCTTCTGTTACCATACCAATTATAGTTACATAGCAGTAAATGAAGAAACTAAAAATGTTAAGTGATCCCACAGAGGTGGATTTCAGAGATTCTACACAGACCAACAGTTTAAAAAAAAAGGGCCCTTACAGAGCCTGTATTCCCGGTTCACCCACAGTCGAGATTACCTGACTTCCCCCTACAGAGCAACAAGTTTTAACACATGTCTTCTATGTGGTCTGTATTCCCGGTTCACCCACCGTTATCAAGATAGGCAAAGCTGCCTCACAGAGCAACAGTTTTTTAAAAGACCCATAGCTCAAAGCTTGGGTGGGAATTTCAACTACAAACAGCTGAGTCTCAAAACAGCCTGCTGTGTCCCCTTAGCTGGGCTAAGCGGAGGTTGGCCGTGCAGGTGTTGCGCTGACCCGATGAGAAGGAGATGTACCAAGCAAAGTAGTAGGAGGAGGAAACGCGGACCGAGAAATGTGCACCAATCCTCGGTGGTGGTAAGACATGCACTAAAATGGTTTCCGCCTAAGGCGCAGCCCACATTACATTACACCCTGCCGTCCCTGTTTTCACATTTCACAAACAGACATAAAACATTGACATAGTTTACCCACAGAGCAAAAAGGTTGACAAAATAATGTCCCCTATATTGCCTGTATTCCCACTTCACTCACACAGGCAAGATTGATACATTACTCGATTGTAAAAAAAAAAACAAGTCCCGTAGGCTAAGTTCACATTTCCGCTAAAATCTATCAGTCACAATCCGCTGCTCTTGTAAACAGCGGAATCCGTTTAGCGGATTCCGCTGCTCCCATAGACTTGTATGAGCAGCGGATTGTGACTGATGATGCTGCGTTGCACCCTCCGCCCGACTGATCAGTCGTGGAACGACTGACCGCCGGGCGGGAGGAACGCAGCATGTAACGTTTTTTGAGCAGCGAGATCCGTCGGATTTCGCTGCGCATGCTCTCTGGCTCCCTGCACACGTCACCAGCTTTGGTTGGTTACCCGATATTTACCCTGGTTACGGTGCAAGGAGCCAGCGCTAAGCGGTGTAGGCCCGTAACCAAGGTAAATATCGGGTAACCAAGGTAAACATCGGGTGCTTTGCTTTGTTACCCGATATTTAGGCTGGTTACGTGTGCAGGGAGGCCGACACTTCCCCGCTCGGCCCCGCCCCCTCCCGCACTCCGCACATGTATGTACACACACACACACACACACACACACACACACCTGTCCCCAGCCATGCAGACAAGCACTGACACCCTCGTCTGGCCCCGCCCCCTGCTCGGCTCCGCCCCCTCCCGCACTTTGCATGTGCACACACACATACATACATACATACATACATACATACATACATACATACATGCACATGCACACTCACTCACACATACTCACCTGTCCCCAGCCATGCAGACCGCAGCACTTCTACTGACATCCTCAGCGCCTGGCCCCGCCCCCCGCTCGGCTCCGCCCCCTCCCACACTTTGCATGTGCACACACATACATACATACATACATACATACATACATACATACATACATACATGCATGCACATACACACACACACTCACTCACTCACAGATACACTCACCTGTCCCCAGCCATGCAGACCGCAGCACTTCCACTGACATCCTCAGCGCCTGACTCCGCCCCCCGCACACAACGGAATCCGACAAAGAATTCTGTTCTTTGTCATCCGTTGTACAGCGTTGAACAGCGCATCAGTCACATGCGTCAAGCGACGCATGTGACTGATACAAATCAACGGAAATGTGAACTTAGCCTTAAACAGCCTGTTTACCTGATTGACCCTTAGGCTATGTGCCCATGGGACTCTGTATCTGCGGATTTTTCTGCATCAAAATTCGCAGCTTTCCCCCGGAATCCGCACCTTTTCATAGGTGTGGATTTTGTGCGGATTTGACGCGGATTTTGTTGCGGAGTTTGCGTTTTTTGTTTTTTTTAATTCAATTGAATAGGCAAAATCCGCAACAATAATTGACATGCCGCAGATTTTTCCGCACGAAAATCCGCACGATTTCCGCTGCGGAAAAATCCGCAGCGTGGGCACAGCATTTCCCAAATGCCATAGAAATGGCTGGGGGGTAGCTGTGCTGCAGATTTCTGGAAAATCTGCGGCTTTTCCGCAAGAAATCCGCGGCAAAATCCGCGCATTTTCCGCAGCGTGGGCACATAGCCTTATAGCTCTCATTGCCCAAGATCCACCAATCCGCACACAATTAGAACAGAGATGGGCCGCGGACCCCATCCAACAGCGTGCGCAAAATCGATAAGTGTCAGATGCCGAACTTTGAGCTTTTTACTGCTTTGCTCATTTTCATGGGGGTGACGTTGATGAACGATGGCCATGCTCCTCCTGTGGAAACTCTGCGCTTTCAACAGGGCACCAATTTTTAGACTGCCTGTTTTAACAGTTGCGACACAGGAGCCAATTTTCTGCACCAGTGGTCAGTGGTGGATAGACTATTTGCTGCATTTAAAAAGCTCGTAATTGTATTTTTGAATCAAGCCGGAGGTTGACTTGCTACTGATATTTTATACTTGAAGCGGCTCACCCATACTGCTCAGTTTCTATCCTGGAATTGAAGCATTTTTTTTTTTTTTTTTTTTAAAAAAAATATTGTTCAAAGCAGGCAGGTCTTTGAATAAAGGAATAAGACTGTTTCCAATTTTGGTTTGGTGGTACTGTGGCCACTAATAATTACACTGCCTATATGCTGCTGTTTTTTAACCACTAAGCAAAGCTGCGTGATGCAACGCACTATAAGGTTTCAGAGATATTGACACAGCAAGGCACACTAGAAAAATCGGTCTTTTGCTACATTGAGCTCTAGGATTACACTGCCTGTACGCTGCTTGACCACTATGCAAAGCTGCATGATACAGCACTGTATTTGATTTAGAATTACATGCGCCTATCACTGTCCCTCACTCAAACTGCATACTCTCCCTGTTCTAGTGAAGGCAAAATGGTGCCGCAGTAGGTTAGCTGACCTTTATACAGGCCGAGTCATGATGTGTGCCGGGCAATCACAGCCATGCCGATACTTGGTATGGCTCTGGAAGTGCCCACAGCCTAAAAGCTTTCTCATTTGGCTGCTCTGCAACTTTCAACAAGCTTTATTTGGGTGACAAATCCATACATTAACTGGACGTGCAGTCAAGTCTGTTTGGGGTTCAGCATCTGACACAAGGTGTCCAGTACGGACTTCAAACTTTACAGCTTGAGCTGACTCATCCCTATTTCTAAGCTCATCCCTATTTCTAGCCCTCATATGAGAAAAAGTGTCTTGAATGAGTGTGGCGCCCCTGAGGCTTCCGTCGCCCAGAGATATTGCACCTCAGCCAGAGGTGTGATGTCCCATCCTGGGTAAGAATGAAGTCATATGCCGGTCCACAGACTAAAACTTGCACACACCAATTGGTAAGCATACACTGGGTCAGGGATAGTGGCAGCAACCGCCATAGATGTATTCATGTGGCCGTAAGTCCCATTCCTGGTTCCAATAGTGTGGGTGGGGCCTAGTCAGTGGGTGTGTGGGAGGAGTCATAAAGTGTGAGTAGATAAAAGAACCAGGAAGTTCCAAGTTCAGTCAGTTAGAGAGAGTCAGCCTGTCAGGCAGTGAGGGAGAAGGAGAGGGAGGTAGTTGCCTCAGGAGAGTGAAGGAAAGAAAGTGACAGCAAGAAGTTCCTGGTGGAGATCCTGGGGTCTAGTTAGGCCCAGGTGACAAGGCAAGAAAGGATTCCAGGACTACGGAAGGGCATATTTGCTCGTGGCCTGCTCCACAGGAAGATCTGGTGGAGGGATCTGGCTGCATCCAGGCACGGTCCCTAGACTGGGGAAAGAGACATTTCCTAACAGTGACACTGAAGGCCTGGGGTGGTTGCCTGCGCCCAGGGCCACAACCTGCCACAGATCCCCTGGGAAAAGGGCAAGAAACCAGTGAGGCAAGCCCCCTTTTTCAGGTCCTGTGGTGGAGGCCGAGACTAGCTCAGCTACAAAAGTCAAGGCTACGAAGTCAGTCAAGGAAAGAGACACGAGTGGTGCACCGGTATAAAACTTCGGAATTACCTGGGATCGGCGGAGGCACTGGACAGTGGATCCCAGCACAAGGGCAACCGGGTTGCTGCAGCCCCGGCAACAGTCAACAGTGAGTAAACATCTTAAACTGCAAGCCCTGGTGATGCCTCTTTTGTCTTGCACCGCATCATTCACAAAACCCCATAGACTCTCACGAGCACCAAAGGTTGCCCCGGGGTACCGCTCCTCCTGTGGGGAGGAGAACCATCTTAGCTGCCATTACACCAGCCCCGGAGGCCCCATCCAGCAGTGGCGGCTCCTTAGCCGCAATCCACAGGTGGAGTCACGAATATATATTATAAACTTTAACATCACCATCTCCCCCATCCATACCGCCACTATTAACTGACCCCACTAGAGTCACTGAATCGGGCCGCGCCACCGCTGACTACCCCGGACTAGTCCGGCCCGACATCAAGTCACCTAAGACCCTGGGGTGGACGAGTCATGAGCTTTTAGTCTATGGATCCAAATGCCTTAGACTACATTGGACAATATTATAATTTATTTATTTTTTTTCTTGATCAGCCAGTGCTCATGATAGGACGTGTTAATTAATGAAAACTCATAGTTGGAGATTTAATTCATACTGTTCTAGGCTTCATATGAGCTTTGACCAACACATATAGCCTCCCATAAGTGCATGAGGACCTTTTTAAATGGATGATCCATATACAATATTTATTACCTCTCTGCAGACCTCCGAGTTCCCTACTGTTCTTGAAGAGAGTGCTTCACCCTACCCAATATAATGCAGTCTCGAGACTGGTGTTGGTGTAGCGGTGGCGGTGTGCACTGCCTAGCAGGTCACAAGTATGGTTCAGGAAACAAGCAAAAGACCACCTTTTATTCCTTTATTATCAAACAGATTTTTTTGGGGGCCCAGGAAATGCTGTGGGTATATTCGTAGTTCAAACACTCGGACGATTAGCTAGAACTTGAGCAGCCTCTGACCTCCCTTTCCCGCACATGCGCTTTTTCTCGATCTCACACCACGCCCCACCCCTGCCTACACCCAACATCAGAACACCACGGAGGGCTGGGACAGTCCTAGTACACACAGTTCTGAGGGGAGCATGGTTTAATTCATTTTTCATGTGTGCTCACCTCCCCTCCACCCCTACATTGGTGTGACCACTTCTCCATTCCGATGGTAGATGTGATTCCAGTGATCACACCTTTAACACATATACTACGTGTAGCTGATCGTTTCATGGATCAGCCCCTTTGTACCAGTAGGACAATTACTTTATGTATATGCCTATATAATTCCAGTAGTTTCACAAATGACATTGTCCTCATCACTGTCTCTATTGGGGCTCAAAATCCAAACACTTAAAAATTATCCACTACTTTTACATTGTGACCTATCCTAAGGATATCCATCAATGTTCGGCCAGGTTTTGACACCTCGCACCTTCGCCGATCAGCTGTTCTTGGTGCCAGCGGCAGCAGGCCAATAGAAATTCTTGATTGCAAAGCTGCCCCGTCAAGTGATTGCGGCCGGATACTCCACATCTAATGGAATCGAATGGGAGGTGGCTGTGCAGCATTCGACTGCGGCCGCTATCGGTTGATGGGGCAGCTCCAAAACTGAACATTTCTGGCTGCCAGTGCTAACAACTGATCGGCGGGGGTGTGGTGTGTCGGCACCCAGATAATCGGACGTTGAGTACCTATCCTAAGGAAAGGCCATGAATGCAAGACTAGTGGACAGCCTCTTTAAAGCCAGTCTAGCAAATTCCACGTTCAACCTCAATATCAACTCCACGTGTCAGATATAGTTGATGTCAAGTTGCTGTTTCCATTTGTCCTGTCCATGATCTTGTGACAGGTGAGTGCTAATTATTTAGTTGAACTTTTTAACATTTTGTCTGCAGCCTGTGGGTTTTTGTTCTACACAACTTCTTTGTTTCCTTCTGTAAAACTTCACACTGCTCAACTGAAACCTGTTCAATTTTCACCTATTTGTGGTTTATAGGTGTCACCTAGAGGGCTGAATAATGGTGATGCATGGTCATGGCAGATTGGTTACTCCAGTACAAAGTTTAGCTGGAAATCATGGAGTATCGAGACACTGGTGCTCTTTGCTGGCCATGGTCTTGAATCTGTGATTGTTTCCAGCTCACCTGGATACTGTGCCTTACACTGTATAGATTTGATATTTCATAATCATATTAATATTTTATATTCTGATACTTGGAAGTCAGTGTTCTTCTTTGCATTGCTGAATGTGTAATCCTGTGAACAACTTCGTAAAAACTGTCCGACAAGTTTATCCATGCTGACTATATACCAACCAGTTTGTGTGTGTTTGTGTGTGTTTGTGTGTGTTTGTGTGTGTTTGTGTGTGTTTGTGTGTGTTTGTGTGTGTTTGTGTGTGTTTGTGTGTGTTTGTGTGTGTTTGTGTGTGTTTGTGTGTGTTTGTGTGTGTGTATATATATATATATATATATATATATATATATATATATATATATATATATATATATATGTTATATATTATATATATGTATATGTGTATATATATATATGTGTATATATATATGTATATATATTGGATAGAATTGCTGTTATACATTTTGTAATAAATGTGTATTAATGGGAAATCTGTTGGGACAGAGATCCTGATTCCAATGATGTGTCACTAACTGAGCTGTTTGCTGTCATTTTGATAAAATCATTGCTTTCTCTGCTACAAATCTTCCCTCCCTGATGAAGCCGCTTCTTGGATGCATAGGCTCCTGAGGCGAAACACGTGTCGGGTGAGGGGGCTGCTCTTTCCCTCTCGGAGGACTGGCACCTTGCACCTAAAACAACTTTCTTTTTCAGTAAGGCAACTATCTACTATTAGCTCATTTGTATGGGAAATTTCTCTTACATATATAGGTGTTGTTTTACCTTACATACTTAGTTCATGTTCTTTGCACTACCAGCACTTTATTATATGAAGGTTTCAGCAAAAAGGGAGTAATCTTTTACCGCTTATGCACTACGGCACTTTTTCATATGTTTGGCCATATTTATAACTCCCGGCTGACCCTTTATGCTTATTACATCAGCTGGTTTTTATACCATCTAGTGCTCTCTAAGAATTCTCTTTGATTTGTGCCATATTTGCCTCACAGGGGAAATTAATAATTTTATTCATTTTTTTTTTTTATTTTTTTTAATGTGAAAACCTCGGTTAACCCCTCCTTGTGTGTTTTTAATAAATGATATTTTTGCACATGCTATACTCCCTTGTTCTCCTGTTTTCATGTTAATTTTGGAGTGTGTGCCTGCGTCTGGAGGACCCTAGAGTGGCCTCCACTCGCCAACATAGCTTACTATGGAGATTCTTCTGTTTAACTGCTACAAATCTAGCAGTTCTCTCAATGCTGAGCTCTGTATAGCCCCACTCGCACCACTGTAGCTTTCTGCCTATGTACAATTTAGAGAGAAAGCTGCTAATCAGTGGTGGAGGAAGGTTTATACAAAGTTTATGAATATTTATAGTTTCTACTCCTCTAATCTCCTGCTAATAAAATTGTATTTTTATAAAAACTACATTAAGCATTCCAAAGTGACACATTGCTGGAATCAGGGTCTATATTATGCTGCTCTCAAATTAACTGGCAAAAAGTTGGTGACAGTCCCTTTTTAAAGGGGTTTTACTCATCTTCAATGGTTAAAACTGCAAAGGGCTTGTAAAAAGAAGCAATTTAATAAAGTTCCTCTCCATTCTGAAGTACAGAGGAATTTTTTTTAATTTTCATTTACCGCTTGTTCCCAATGTGCTCCTTGTTTAGGTGACTGACCACCTCTGTCGGGCAGAAGTGGTGGCTGATCTTATGATCTTTAGCATGGTGCCTAAGGCTGTGTCCACAGTGCGTTTTTTTTTACGCTGCATTTTTGTGCGTTTTTGGCCGATAAAAATGCACCCGCGACGAAAAAACACGTCAAAACGCATGCGTTGTTACCGCGATTTGGTGCGTTTTTGATCTCTGCATTTTGCTGCGTTTTTCAAATGCATTGCATGGGGGGAAAACGCAGAAAAACGCAGGAAAGAATTGACATGTCCATTTTTTTTTTTTATTTTTTTTTTTTTCCCCAAGCTCAAACGCAGCTTAAAAAAACAAGTTGTGTGCGGGCAGCAAAAATGAAAACTCATAGACTTTGCTGGGGAAGCAATGTCATGCAGTTTTGAGGCCAAAAACGCACTTGAAAAATGCGCAAAAACGCAGTGAAAAACTCACTGTGCGCACATAGCCTTAAGTTCTACTGTGATGTGGATTTAAGCATTGTGCACAAAGTGCGTGTTTTTTTTTTTTTTTTTTTGTTTTTTTTTTTTGTTTGGTCTAGATTGTGGCTGAAATCTGCATGTCCACTTTCATCCAGCTATGCTAGCAAAGTCCATGAGGTGTCTGAAGTGCTCTGTGCACATTGCTTATTTTTTTTACTTGCAGATTTGGTGCAGAAAATAAACTGCAGCATGTAATTTGTTAGTTTTTTTTTTTTTTTTTTCCTGCATTTTGTTGCCCATCCACCCATTGATTTAATAAAAAAAAAAACGCATGGCACCAAAAACACATGTTTTGTTTTTTTTTGTTTTTTTTTTTTTTTGTTTGGTGTACTTTTTCTGCCAGAAGGTGCAGATTTCATGAAGAAAACTTCTGCGGCGTGTGCACATATCCTTATTCTGGACAGCTTCAGTGCCATGAAAATCGACACCGGCTCAGTATCTGAGCACACAATTCTGGCCAGCTGCGCAACCAACTGCTCCACCCCCTGACAAGCAGGAAGCCAGGATGCTGGGAAGTGGTGTATGCCTGAAGATCCTTGTTAAGAACACTTTTTAAAAGGGTTGTCCACCACTCTGACAACCCCTTCTGAATCTGAGTGTATTCCACAATCACAATTAAAACCCCTCTGGTTTTGGGCACAGTTCCAGCAGTGTCAGCACTTGCTCTCCTGGGACTCACGTGACATTGATACATCGATACATCATGCAAGCTTCGTGCCAAATCGCCCCTGCCTTCACTCTCCCCACCTTCTGACATATCAAACCTCAATAGGGAGAGAGCGGTCTACCACACCTGACTTCCTCTTGATGTTCCATTCGTCGGAACATGGGAACAGTGAAACCAGCAGCGATTTGGCGCAGGCTTGTGACATCATAACGCTACGTGAACCCCAGGAGAGCAAGTGCTGACACTGTTGGACCCGGCCCTGCAGTTGGAGAGGATTGTATAGGCCCCTTTACACTCAGACTTTCTAGCGATCCCACCAGCCATCCTGATCTGGCCGGGATCGCTGGAAAGTCTCTGGTGAGCTGTCAAACAGGCAAACCTAGCCAACGATGCAGCAGCGATACGAATCTGCAGAATGACCTCGCTGGTTGTTTGGGACGTGTCAAAGCAGCTATTTGAAAGTGAAGTCGCTAAGTAAGTTGTTGTAACAGTGTCAAACACAGATGCATGCTGCGCAGCGGGAAACAAAGGACCAAAAAATGTTCCTGAGAGATGTGTAGTGATCAGCGACCTCACAGCGGGGGCCAGATCGCTGATGCGTGTCACACACTGCAATGGCGCTGGGGAGGTCACTATTACGTCACAAAACCGGTGTCGTTACATCACTATCGCTAGCAATGTTGCAATGTGTAAAGGGGCCTTAAGTGTTATTTTATTGGGGGCAAATTCTCAGAGCAAATCCCCTTTTTAAGTTTGTTTTGCAAATCTGTTACAGAAGGCACATAGCATCCTATGGCAGATTTTTTTTTTTTGTAGCTGATTTCAAGGTATAGTAATCTAGAGCTTTGTAACTTGTTACTGCTTCGTGGTAACTTTTAGATGGCTGCATTAAAGGGGATGCAACATGCAGGTTTAAGTAAAAAAGTAAAAAATGGTGATCCTTGTCATAAGTGTGCTAAGAATGGAAGCTGCTTTTTCCAGTGGCTCTGTAATCATTATTAGGCTAGGTTCACATTTCCGTTGTTTTAAATCCGTCCGTTTTTTGATGGTCATCATGAGTCATTTGTGTTTGGGACAGCCAAGTGGGTGTGCCAAACATGCTGGGCATGCTCAGTAGAGCATCACTGAATCCAGCGCTGGATTCCGTCGTAAGACGTATTACGACGGAATCCAGCACCATTGACCGACATTACAAGCGTGACGGATGGCGACGGATTCCTGCGCGGTGCGTTAATTTTGACGGCCAGAAAAACATTACATTCTGCGTTGCTCCCGCCCCGGCGGTCAGTCAAAAAACGCGGCGCAACGGAAGCAACGCAAGGTCATCAGTCGCAATCCGCCACTAATACAAGTCTATGGGACCCAACGGAATCCGCTAAACGGATGCCGTTGTTTACCAGAGCCGCGGATAGTGACTGATACATTTTAACGGAAATGTGAACCTAGCCTTAGAAGGAATTCACAATTGACTCTCCCCAGCAGACCCAGGGATGGCCACTAATTTTGTACAATATAAAATGGTTTGCATTGTTTTTTTGTTTTTTTTTTTTGTTCACCCTTGAAACAATAAGTTTATATTTGCCGAGCTGTGGTGAGGGCCGTTACCAACCCTGTAAATTGCCTTTGGCATAACTGGTACGGGCTGTTCAGATGATGTAAGAGGTAAAAAGGTCATGTTCCAGTAGATGGTGTGTTTTTTTTTGTTTTTTTTTGTGCTGACGTATCAGAGTATAATTCATCCTGGCATTTTGTTTCTGGTAATTCATGGCAGACAGTGAAAATATGAAGTGCATTGTACAAAATGTACTGCTCTCCGCAGATAAGGGTTGGGTTTTCTTTCTAGCCGGCATTGTAGAAGAACAGCGTGAGCTGAAGCACAAATGAATCATTTCTAACATCACTTGGCTGTGGATACAAACTGCCTTTATTTATTTAATTCCCTTGGAGAGTAAACAAATAACTCCACAATATGGAAGTTTGTGTGGAATGTCTAAACCAGCAGTTTACTCAATTCATAGTGATCTGTTAGGCTGGTTTCACACTACGTCTTTTTAACATCCGTTGAAAACGTTATTTTAGCGGAAGTACGGATCCTGCTTTTACAGCAAATAACGTATGCAAACGCATCTGTTATTTTGCAGGATCCTGCACTGGATGTTTAGGGGCGGGCATTGGAGTCATGTGATCGGGAGTGAGGGGAACTAAACTGGGAGCCGGCTTCTGACAGCTGCAGACGCTGGTAACCAAGGTAAACATCGGCCTTGGATACCCGATATTTATCTTGGTTACGAGTGTCTGCAGCTGCTAGGAGCAGGGCTGCCTGCACGCGTAACCAACGTAAACATCGGGTAACTAAGATGTGGTTACGCGATATTTACCTTGGTTACGAGTGTCTGCAGCGGCTAGGAGCAGGGCTGCCTGCACGCGTAACCAACGTAAACATCGGGTAACTAAGAGAAGTGGTTACCCGATATTTACCTTGGTTACGAGTGTCCGCAGCTCTCAGGTGGGGGAGAGAGTAAGGGGAGAAAGACAGAGATAGAGAGAGGGTGAGGGAGGGAGTAGAGAGATAGACAGATCACGCGAGACTGGTTCTGGGCATGCTCAGTACTTTCTGGGCATGCTCAGTACAAAAGCAGGATCCTGTCTATCAGCACGCCAGCGTTCACCTGCATTCGCGTGCTGTTTAGTCAGGATCCGGTGACTTGCAGTATTTTGACGCAGCTCAAAAACGCTACAAGTAGCGTTTTTGAAACATGTTAAAAAACTGCAAGTCACCGGATCCGCACTATAACGCACGCAAACGCAGGTGAACGGATGTTAACGCGAGTCCATTGCAAATGCATTGAAATGAAAAACGCATTTGCACTGGATCCGTACTTCCGCTAAAATAACGTTTTCAACGGATGTTAAAAAGACGTAGTGTGAAACCAGCCTTAGATATGCCTAAGGCTAAGTTCACATTTCCATTGTTTTGCATCACTCACAATCCGTTGCCTTGAGGAATTACAGTATCCTGCAAAATATTTTGCAGGAATCCTGTTTTTCCCCATAGACTTCTATTAGTGACGGATTGCGACTGATGATGCTGCGTTGCATCCGCTGTGTCG
Source organism: Anomaloglossus baeobatrachus (assembly GCF_048569485.1). Classification (NCBI taxonomy): domain Eukaryota; kingdom Metazoa; phylum Chordata; class Amphibia; order Anura; family Aromobatidae; genus Anomaloglossus; species Anomaloglossus baeobatrachus. The sequence goes on along the minus strand of NC_134358.1, from coordinate 165,860,555 downwards.
CAGTGTCGTTTAACTGACCGCCGGGCGGGAGCAACGCAGCCTGTAACGTTTTTTGAGCAGCGCAATCCGTAGGATTTTACTGTGCATGCTCTCTCTGGCTCCCTGCACACGTAATCAGGATACACATTGGGTAACCAAGCAATGCGCTTTGGTTAGTTACCCGATATTTACACTGGTTACGTGTGCAGGGAGCCAGCGCTAAGCGATGTACGCTGGTATCAAAGATAAATATCGGGTAACCAAGCAAAAAGTGCTTTGCTTATAGCCAATAGTCTGACACTTCCCCGCTCGGCTCCGCCCCCTCCCGCACTCCGCATGTACACACACATACTCTCCCACTCTCACTCTCACTCTCTCACTCTCTCTCTTGCTCTCGCTCTCTCTTGCGCGCGCGCGCTCTCTCTCTCTCTCTCTCTCTCTCTCTCTCTCACTCTCTCTCTCACTCTCTCTCACTCTCTCTCACACTCTCTCTCACACTCTCTCTCACACTCTCTCTCACACTCTCTCTCACACTCTCTCACACTCTCTCTCACACTCTCTCTCACACTCTCTCTCACACTCTCTCTCACACTCTCTCTCACACTCTCTCTCACACTCTCTCTCACACTCTCTCACACTCTCTCACACACTCTCTCTCACACTCTCTCTCTCACACTCTCTCTCTCACACTCTCTCTCTCACACTCTCTCTCACACTCTCTCTCACACTCTCTCTCACACTCTCTCTCTCTCACACTCTCTCTCACACTCTCTCTCTCTCTCTCACACTCTCTCTCTCTCTCACACTCTCTCTCACACTCTCTCTCACACTCTCTCTCACACTCTCTCTCACACTCTCTCTCACACTCTCTCTCACACTCTCTCTCACACTCTCTCTCACACTCTCTCTCACACTCTCTCTCACACTCTCACCTGTCCCTGTGGCACTGACGTCCTCAGTGCCTCGGCTCCGCCCCCCGCACACAACGGAGTCCGGCAAAATTCTGCTCTTTGTCATCCGTTGTACAGCGCATCAGTCACATGCGTCAAGCAACGGAAATGTGAACTTAGCCTTATGTAAACGGTTCCTTACAAGTACGGCCTGGGAAGTGGCCTATATTGCTCTATGCACATGTGCACTGTAGGGCTCCATATACAGTGCCTTGCGAAAGTATTCGGCACCTTTGAATTTTTCAACTATTTCCCACTTTTCAGGCTTCAAACATAAAGATATAAATGTTAATGTGATGGTGAAGAATCAACAAGTGGGACACAATTGTGAAGCTGAATGAAATTTATTTCTTATTTTAAACTGTTATAAAAAAAATAATAAACTGAAAATTGGGGCGTGCAATATTATTCGGCCCCTTTAAGTTAATACTTTGTGGCGCCACCTTTTGCTGCGATTACAGCTGCAAGTCGCTTGGGGTATGTGTCTATCAGTTTTGCACATAGAGAGACTGAAATTCTTGCCCATTCTTCCTTTGTAAACAGCTGGAGCTGAGTGAGGTTGGATGGAGAGCGTTTGTGAGCAACAGTTTTCAGCTCTTTCTACAGATTCTCGATTGGATTCAGATCTGACCTGTGACTTGGCCATTCTAACACCTGGATACGTTTATTTGTGAACCATTCCATTGTAGATTTTGCTTTGTTTGGGATCATTGTCTTGTTGGAAGACAAACCTCCGTCCCAGTCTCGGGTCTTTTGCAGACTCAAACAAGTTTTCTTCAAGAATGGTCCTGTATTTGGCTCCATCCATCTTCCCATCAATTTTAACCATCTTCTCTGTCCCTGCTGAAGAAAAGCAGGCGCAAACCATGATGCTGCCACCACCATGTTTGACAATTGGGATGGTGTGTTCAGGGTGATGAGTTGTGTTGCTTTTACGTCAAATATATCGTTTGGCATTCTGCCCAAATAGTTCGATTTAGGTTTCATCTGATCAGAGCACCTTCTTCCACATGTTTGGTGTCTCCCAGGTGGCTTGTGGCAAACTTTAAACGACACTTTTTATGGATATCTTTGATAAATGGCTTTCTTTTTGCCACTCTTGCATAAAGGCCAGATTTGTGCAGTGTACAACTGATTGTTGTCCTATGGATAGACTCTCCCACCTCAGCTGTAGATCTCTGCAGTTCATCCAGAGTGATCATGGGCCTCTTGGCTGCATCTCTGATCAGTCTTCTCCTTGTTTGAGATGAAAGTTTGGATGGACGGCTGGGTCTTGGTAGATTTGCAGTGGTATGATACTCCTTCCATTTCAATATGATCGCTTGCACAGTGCTCCTTGGGATGTTTAAAGTTGTGGAAATCTTGTTTATAACCAAATCCGGCTTTACACTTCTCCACAACAGTATCACGGACCTGTCTGTTGTGATCCTGGGTCTTCATGATGCTATCTGCGCTTTAAACAGAACACTGAGACTATCACAGAGCAGGTGCATTTATACGGAGACTAGATTACACACAGGTGGCTTATATTTATCATCAGTCATTTAGGACAACATTGGATCATTCAGAGATCCTCAATGAACTTCTGGAGTGAGTTTGCTGCACTGAAAGTAAAGGGGGTGAATAATATTGCACGCCCCACTTTTCGGTTTATTCTTTTTTTTACAAAAGTTTAAATTTCGTTCAACTAAACAATTGTGTCCCACTTGTTGATTCTTCACCATAACATTAAAATTTTTCTGTTTTTATGTTTGAAGCCTGAAATGTGGGAAAAGGTTAAAAAAAATTCAAGGGGGCCGAATATTTTCGCAAGGCACTGTAGATTAATTTGGATAATAGGACATCAAAACGAATATACCTCCATTTTTATTTACACTGATGAGCAAAAGGGTAAGACTGAGTTCCCATGTCCAGTATCATTCGTTAGAATGGATCCAGCAGCAATCTGTGGGCAAAAAAGTTGTGCAAACATAACATTGTCAGTTTTTAAATAATTGTTTTTTTTTTTTCTGCATCCATTTTTTTTAACATTAGAGTCTATGGAAAACTTAATTCATTGGAAAAAAAAAAACCCCTTATCTTTGCAAGATCCGGGTGTTTTTTTTTTTTTTTTACATTGGAGTCTATGGAAAACTGAACCATAACAGATTATTTAGCCATCCATTTTTTTTTTATTTGTAAAGGATTTATTTTTTGTGTACTAGATCAGTTTCAGATGTAAGATAAATAGCAATAGTTTTCCGTAGACTCAAATGTTTGGTTAAAAAAAAAAAAAGCCAACTGATTGCTGCTCGATCTGTTATAACGGATGATTACTGGACGTTTGGACATAGCCTAACGATGTGTTAAACATTTTGACTTTCAGTCTCCATATCTCCCCATCCACTACAACTTTACAGACCACCTTATTGGCTATCTTATACATAAATTTGACTAGCAACCTTTTAATATATTATTAGTAAGCAGATTCTTGTCTTTCACTGCATTGTTACTGTTTTGCACCTAAAAATCTAAATTTTTATTACTTTAATATTGTTTGTAAAGCCAATTTTTGCCTTTCAACACTCCCTGAATCTTAGTGGGCATGCACTATCAGATTATTTCGACCAAAATCTATCCCCAGGTCTCTCTACACGTTCCCAGTGTTGGTGCATTCTACCGTAGTCGACACACTTGGGTATGTATACTGCTTTTTCTTCAACTCTACCCACAAGTGTTTGATTGGGTTTAGGTGTGGTGACTGGGGGGGCTAATCTACCACTTCTGTGTTATGGAAACCAGAGAAGAAATGGTTCAATGTATGCTTCTGGTCGTCCTTTTCATATGATATGAAATATTTTCTCTAGGGATCATTTAAAATGTAGTATCACAACACCAGAACATACTTAAAAAACTTCATTACAACACAACAGTAAAATTGACAGGCATGTCATACATTACTATTACACTAGTATACAGTGATTTTGGTGTCAACGATGTCGAACAGTTTTTTATATTAAGTTTATTTGCTGGTTAACAGTGACTTGAGTTTTGCCAGACTGGCTTTAGTTTCTGAGATATTAGTTAGTTAATTAACGAACACAATTGAAAAGTAATTATAATGGCAAGCATATTATTATTGCGACAACTAGGAAGTAAAGTCTAAAATCGTGAAAAAATAAACTTTCCTGTCAATGTTGGATATGTATAACTATTGTATCAATCACATCAGTTATTGATAATGTCAATGCTTCAAAAATGCCGTTTGAGACTTCCTTTGTGTCTCATCAGTTTGAATATTCTTAGTCTCATTTGAAGTACAATTCCTGAAATATCATTGCTGTGTAAAAGTTCTTCCTCTTGTATGAAATTTGGGAGAAAATTCTCCTGTCTTGTCCGTCAGGCTGTAATTTTACCTTCCGCCTTTGGTTCATTAAAGGGAACCTGTCAAGTCCCCAGTGCACCCAGAACCATGAATAGTTCTGTGCGCATATCTATAATCCCTGCCTAGCAGTCCCTTCATGTAGTAGCATACATAAACAGATCTTTAGTAAAACTATATTATGAGTTTGAGATGCTAATTAGGCCTGTGACTAGTCGCAGAAGCATTAGTTCCCCCAACTAGGCGGCCACTTACCATGTCGGCATGCCCCTGTCATCCACACAGACAGCCATTGTGCTCCTTCGCATGCCCAATTTGATCTATCCTGCTGAGGGCAAAGTACTGTAAGGCGCAGGCGCTAAAAAAGGTAAAAGACCACCTGCGTGTGCGCACTACAGTACTGTAATCTGCTCTCAGCCAATGAAAATGCCCAAGAGCGCAATGAATCCCTCTTTGTGGATGATGTAGGACGTATCATCCACATGGGGCTGAGGAGGACGGCCATTGCACAAGATGGAGCAGGCGCCAGACCAAGAGCAGCGACACTTATCGGACTGGACCGTTACTTAGGTGAGTATTAAAAGGGTGTTTTTACGTTATACAGAGCAGCCTGGGCTCTTATATACAGCATTCCAGAATACTGTATATAAAAGCTCACTGGGGGTGGCTGAAGCTCATAAGGGAAAAACCTAGTGACTGGTTGCCTTTAAACTTCTTACCGGTAGCAGGACTTTCAGTGCTGCAGCTATTGAATGCTATTAACCTGCAGATAAACTTTCTGAAACAAATAAACTGAGTTGTGAATACTGTGCATTAGAAAAATTAAATTGTTCATGTAATTTTGAGTCAACTGCCTGGTTTATCACAATTTCCATTTACAGTATGTTTAGAAATATAGCTACTAATGTAGTTTTCATGTGGTTCAGATGTACCGCGCACCTATGCACTTAACAATTGTATCTTACTGTCCTCACTGCTTTGCCTCCCCTTTCTCTGTTTTGCCAATTATCTGAGACTGAAGTTTGCCATACATTATGGCTGTATTTCATCTGAACCAACCAATACCTGTAGAAGGGGCTTGTCATGTAATGTGTACAGTGATGTCCCAGCCCGATGATGGTTATGGAAGGAAAGTGCCTAAGTGTTTTGTTCTTAAAGGGGCCCTGTCACACTATTCATGTTGCCCAAAGCACCTGCAGCATGAATCTGAGCCTGGCTGCACAATTGCAGTAGTGTAGTTACAGTAGGCTGGGGACCGTAGGCAGACTCGAAACTAGTCCGGCAGCTCTCCAGATGGCTTTTTCCCTCACCGCTCCAAATAATTCACAGCTCTCTTCCATGCATGGACTTGGCTTGAGGTCCGTTAATTGCTTGCAGCGGCACTGAGCAAAGCCGGTCAGAGGCAGTACTGGACTAGTCTGGTCACTGCCGATTTGTAGGAAGAGTTCATCAGCTGACCCACCGCAGGAATGCCCCATATTACGGGAGTGGTGCACGGATGTCCAGTCTGACTTTCTAAATACCATGGTGAATAGAAATTATTCAGCAATAGCATTGAAGAAATCATTAAGAGCTATACTCTCAAAGCGAAGACAAAGTCTACACCTATTCTAACCTTTTTACATAGATCTTCTCCACCAGTATAGTTTTGCAGGGGCTTTCTCCTCACTACTGAGGATGCATGCATTCTTAGTTAAGGATCGTGTTATTGTATATAAGGATCCAGGGAAAATGCCAATCAATCAACTGATTTATCCAGGGCTGGATTCACTTGGTCTTACTTAAAACTTGGTCCAGTTGCATCTTCAAGTTGCAGATGTAACTTGGCTTTGTGTGCAGCTCATTGTGCTCATCCACATAATCTGCTATAGACATGCACAAGCCTGGTCCAGACAAGACTAGTACACGCTGCCATCAGTCATTGGGAAAAAATCCTTGGAGTGAACAGAGATTAGGGGAGTATGCTGTCCACTGAGCACTCGGGCAGCTTACTGACTGAAAATACGCCTGTCAAAACATAAAATATATAGTTAGCATACGCTCCTGTATAAGTATTGTAATGGCTCACAAGACCATGTTTTCAATGTGTTTTGTGTAGGATCGGATGGCACACGAAAGTGCTTCCATGTGCCATCCGTGTCCGTATATCTGTTACGTTAATATGGAACATGTCCTATTCTGTTACGCAAAATGCGGACTGTGACCCAATACAAGTCAATAGGTCCGCAGAAAAACCAGAAGCCACACTGAAGCACTTCCGTGTGCCTTCCATCTATGGGTGCCCCTGCCAGCCCCACAGTGGCTCACACAGCAGTGAGGTTAACTAAGTTCATTACCTGTGGTAAGGAGCTCCTCTGGACTTGTGACGTCAGCACTGGTCACGGAGTTCCATGGTCCGCCGCATTCTCAAAGTATCGCACGCTGTGACTAGTGGTGATGTTGCGGCCTCCTGCGATACGCTGTGTGAGAACGCAGCGTTCATGGAACTCAGTGACTAGCGCTGACGTCACGAGGTCAGCACTACATGTAAGGTACCTAGCTACCCTCATGACGTCGGCACTTGTCATGCCCTGCAGTGAGCTGGCCTGACATAATGATGTTAGCTCAGGTCCTTGCACTGCTCTCCCAGCAAATGAAGAACATTCTGGTCTTCATTGACTGGGGACAGTGAGTTTTGATCATCATGGGACCTCCACAATGGATTACGTCAGACCTGGATTTTTTTTTCTTTTCAATAAATTGGTGAAAGAGGGAATGTGTTGAGGATTGTGTTTTTGGGGGTTTTTTTTAAACATTTTTTTTATTTTATTACAGACTCGGATAGTGATGTCGGGTACCTGATAGACGCCGTGACATCACTAATGCCAGGGCTTGATGCCAGGTGACATTACACAGTTGATATCAACCCCGTATATTACCCAGTTTGCCACCACACCGGGGCAATGGGATGAGCCAGGCTGAAGCGCCAGGATGGCGCATCTAAAGGATGCACCACTTCTGAGTTGTCTGTGGCCTGCTATTTTTTTTGGCTGGGGAGGGTCCAATAACTATGGACCTCCCTAGTCTGAGAATACCAGACCATAGCGGTCCGCTTTACCTTTGCTGGTGATCCAATTTGGGAGGGGGGGACTCCACGTTTTGTTTTGTGTGTGTGTGTTTTTTTATTTTTTATTTTTTTTTTATTTATTTAAGTAATTTATTTAAATTAATTTAAAATAACATTGTGGGATGCTCTCAGTTTTGGAATACCAGCCAAAGTAGACCTGTAATAAGGCCCTGTGTGCACTTACCGTTTTTTGCCGCGGATTTCCTGCGGTTTTGCTGCATGTTTCGCTGAATGTTATGTTCATAACATCTCTGCAGTGATTCACCAGCAAATCCTATGGGGAAAAAAAATGCTGTGCGCACTATGCGGATTTTGACAGCTGCGTGTTTTGCTGCGGGATTCCCACAGCAAAAACAATTGCATGTCACTTCTTTTTCGCACGTCGCTGCGGCATTTCACTCCATTGACTGCAATGTAATCAGGAAATTCCGCAGGGAATAACGCAGGTAGCAGATTCTGTGCGGTTCATTGCGTTTTCCTGCGTTATTCCCTGCGCTATTTCGCGGTTTCCATTATGTGACAGTCCCGGACTGTCACTGGCTCTTACTGTTGCCGTTAAAGCCACTAAGTCCAGGCTTTAATCATGGCAGCGTCTATGAGACAGCTTTCATGATTAACCCGTAAGTAAAGTGAATAAACACAAACACCGAAAAATCCTGTATTTTAAATAAAACGCCAAAAAGCCCCTCTTTCACCCCTTTATTACCCCCACCCCCCTTCCCAACACACAGTTCCGGCGTAATCCACAGAGGTCCCACGTCGCTTGCATCTAGCCGCGACTGACACTTTACAGAGTGCAGCCTTGTAACGAGCGTGCAGAGGTAACCACAAGTCATTTCTCACGGCCGGTGATGTGAACACACTACTGCTCGGGAGAAATGCAGCGTGTCGATTGATCTGTCCTCTCTATCTATATACTATCTATCTCAGAAGGAAATTACTTTTTTTTTTTTTTTTTTTAATGTGCTTTATTGCATTTAATGCATTAAAACACATGTACCAACCCGCGTTAAAACCGTGGCAAACCGCATGCAGTTTTCAGGTGCGTTTTTTTTACAGCGGGTGCGGTAATCTTTCAGACCCTGCGGAATTTTCTTAAGAAAATTCCGTATTCCAGTGCGCACAGGGCCTTAGCTGTTTTCTGCAGGCTGTCTGCTTCATCTTAGCTAGCTACAAAAAAAATAGAGGGGGACCTTAGTCATTTTTTTTTTTTTGAGGGGAAAATAATGAATTTGTGGCTAAAAACAAGGCCTAACACCCTTTACTGCCACATGAAAGGCACTAAAGGGTGCAAGATTACAAAATATAGGGGGGGGGACATATATGTATTTCCTATCTAACTCTATCTACTATCTATCCAGCTATTTATCTAGTTGTTGACTGTGTGTAAGGCTGAGACCGCACTTTGCGTTCACCTACTTGCATTTCTAAACGCACGTTTTTGGTTTAATTGATTTGACCAAAGTTGCCTTTTTCAGAACTTTAGCGCTGAAAACGCATGCGTATTTACCGCTTTTTTGATGCGTTTTCAGCACTTTTTACATGCTTTTTCACCTACGTTTTGACAGATGCGTTTTGAACATCAAGACACTGCTAAAAAAAAAAAAGTTTAAACAGTCAAACATAATGAAAAAAGATTAAAAAAAAAAAAGGATCATATCTATATTACTGGGAAAAATAATTAAAATAGATATATTTCATTAAATTATAGCGCTAATATACATTTTATCACTAAAATAGCAATAAATGCATATTTTTCTTAAATTTAATTGTCGGATTATGTGTGTGTAAAGAGACATAACAAATCATTATTTTGATGTCCAGAACGTATGTTTTCTGCACTGAAAAAGCAGGTAAAACACAGGAATTTGAAGTAATCTTGGTTTTTGCCATTTCTCATTGACTTCAATGTTACCAAAACGCACCCAAAATGGCAAAAACAATTGACATGCTGCTTCTTTGAACGCATGGTTTTTGCCACAAACTATGTAAATTAAACGCAGCGTTTAGAAACGCAAAGTGCGGTCTAGAAATCCCCATTTTCCATAGACTTTGCTGTGAAATCAAAACGCATGCCTTTTGGCATGAAAACGGTGCTTGTCAAAACGGACCTAAAAAGCACCTAAAACGCAGGTGGAAATGCAAAGTGCGGTCTCAGCCTTACCCTCCTTCTGTTGTGTTTTTTTTAATTTGTACGGTCTGCAAAAAAAAAGGAAGGCCCATGGACCGTGAGGATGTATATGTGGAAAAACAGGGCTGTTTTTGCAGACCATATAAAACAGGGCGGTCGTGTCCATGTAGCGGTCTGTTTTCCCCAAGAGTTTCCTTGTGTTGCAGCAGTTATCTGTACTGTGCTATCACAAACAATCTGAGTAATTCCCAATATTTACGGTTTCCGTTTTTTGTCATGTAAATAAGGGAGTCAAAAAGATTAAAAATTTCACTCGTCTTTTATAAAATGAATGCCCTAATCTTTGCATAATTGGCGAATATAAATTAAATTAAGTCGCCATGTTTAGGAATCTGGCCAGTCTCGTAGCATACATCGAAGGGTTAAACGGACTGTTGTCTCTTATTTATTGAAACAGAAACCAAAATGGTTCCATGCATAGCGCTTCGGAAGGTTGGCCTTTATTGCATGAACACTTTCAACTAAGAGTTTAGGAACAAAATGCTGAGCAAATATTTTTGTGTGGGAGTGTGACAGTAACTGGTCAGGGTCAGAGCAGGACTGATAAAATAATCTAGGTCACAGAGTCCCAGTGTCTAGGATTAAATGGAACTTGCACATAATGGAAAACTGCACAAAATGCCTTTTTCCTTTTAAATAAGCTTGGTGTATAGCTTAGGCGGCTTTCACACTACGTTTTTTTAACATGCGTCATGAACGTTTTTTTTAACGCAAAAACGGATCCAGTGCAAATGCGTTTTCATTTCAATGCATTTGCAATGGACTCGCGTCAACATGCGTTCACCTGCGTTTGCGTGCGTTATAGTGAGGATCCAGCGACTTGCAGTTTAACTTTTTTCAAAAACGCTACTTGTAGCGTTATTGAACTGCGTCCAAATACTGCAAATTGCTGGATCCTGACTATACTGCACGCAAACGTATGTGAACGCTGGCGTGCTGATAGACAGGATCCTGCTTGCTCTACTGAGCATGCCCAGAAACCAGCCTGGCGTCATCAGTCTCTCTTTCTCTCCCCCTCCCCCTCTCCCCCTCACTCTCTCTCCTCTCCCCCGCCTGAGAGCGGAGGACGCTCGTAACTAAGGTAAATATCGGGTAACCGTGGGCTTAGCTACCCGATGTTTACCTTGGTTACGTGTGCAGGGAGCCGGCAGACCTGCTCCTAGCAGCTGCAGACGCTCGTAACCAAGGTAAATATCAGGTATCCAAGCAAGTTACCCCCGATGTTTACCATGGTTACGAACCTCTGCAGCTGTCGGATGTAGGCTCCCAGTCTTTCACGTTTAGTTCCCCTCACTCCTGATCACATGACTCCAATGCCCTCACATAAACTTAAAGTGACAGGATCCTGCAAAATAACACATGCTTTTGCAGCAAAAGAAAACGTTTGACGCATGCTAAAAAAACGTAGTGTGAAAGCAGCCTTAGCTACTTAATATATTCATTACATATATAAAAGGGCAATCGCCTTTTGTGCAATTAAGTGGAAGTACTGGATCCACTATCAAGATGATCCTAAAGGGATTAAACATGTCGGACTGGTTTTGGTAATGGCCACTCGGCGTAGTCTTGGAATCACCCGCTAATGATGGGAATTCCCTTACAGCTCAAAGCAATTTGGGAACTAGGATACTCAAGCTGGGAGTGTAAAGGGTTTGGTTGAAGAACATGTGACAAATTAACTGTGTCATTTTCATTCAAGTTTATCTAGAATAATTTTAAAGTTAAGGCTTTTTGGTTTTAGCATTTTGGACTTTGCTGACTCAGGCTGGGTTTAAATAATAAAATAGGGAATATTCTCACCCTTCTTAAATCCAGCCCTGAATGTGTAGACCGTGTGGACCTTTGGACTCAGTAATTGGCTGCAGTGGTGATGCACATGCTAGTCCTTGATGTCACCTGTGTATCCAATGAACAGAGCCCTTAAAAGCCGTGGAGAAGGTAACATCTGATTTTCATTTTAACACAGCCCTAGCTATCAGATTGTGGCCAGTTTAAAATTTTTTCCAGATTTCAATCATATTTGTTTTATCACTGCGACCCCCAGCAAGCACATGAATAGGGGTCTATTTAGGATTGCCCAACAAAGCCAGGTATATGCTCAGGCAGAATTTCACATCCACGTGGGAGCTTTGTGGTGGCCAAAAGATTGTATCAGTGTATGCCCTATTAAACATTCTTGCCAGGTCCAAGGTTGGATTAGGGGTACTTCACACACAGCGAGATCGCTACTGAGTCACGGTTTTTGTGACGCAGCAGTGACCTCATTAGCAATCTCGCTGTGTGTGACACTGAGCAGCGATCTGGCCCCTGCTGTGAGATCGCTGCTCGTTACACACAGCCCTGGTTCGTTTTTTTATTGTTGCTCTCCCGCTGATAAGCACACATCGCTGTGTGCGACAGCGAGAGAGCAACAATCCTGAATGTGCAGGAGCCGGCGTCTGACAGCCTGCGCTAAGCTGTAACCAAGGTAAACATCTGGTAACCAAGCTGGTTACCCGATATTTACCTTCGTTACCAGCCTCCGCAGCTCTCGCGCTGCCTGTGCTGCCGGCTCCTGCTTTCTGCACACGCTAAGTTAAGTGGTGTGCGCTGGTAACGCACCTGACCAGGTCAGATCGCTGGTGGGATCGCTGCTGCGTCGCTAAAGTGTGACTGTACCCTTAGGGGTGCTTCACACCTAGCGAGATCGCTACCGAAATCGCTGCTATGATATGATTACCACTGTCCCCATTCGGGTTCACAATCCAAATTCCCTTTCAGTGTCTTTGGAGGAAATCTGGGAGGAAAAACAAAACAAACATGAGGACAACATACAAACTCCTAAGGGGTGCTTCACACATCACGAGATCGCTACCGAAATCGCTGCTACGGCACGGTTTTGGTGATGCAACAGTGACCTCATTAGCGATCTCGCTCTGTGTGACATTGAGCAGCGATCTGGCCCCTGCTGCGAGATCGCTACTCGTTACACACAGCCCTGGTTCGTTTTCTTCAAAGGCGCTCTCCCGCTGTGACACACAGATCGCTGTGTGTGACAGCGAGAGAGCGACGAAATGAAGCGAGCAGGGAGCAGGAGCCGGCATCTGGCAGCTGCGGTAAGCTGTAAACATCGGGTAACCAAGGTGGTTACCCGATATTTACCTTAGTTACCAGCCTCCGCAGCTCTCACGCTGCCTGTGCTGCTGGCTCCGGCTCTCTGCACATGTAGCTGCAGTACACATCGGGTTAATTAACCCGATGTGTACTGTAGCTAGGAGAGCAAGGAGCCAGCGCTAAGCAGTGTGTGCGGCTCCCTGCTCTCTGCACATGTAGCGATGTTATGATCGCTGCTGCGTCGCTGTGTTTGACAGCTAAGCAGCGATCATAACAGCGACTTACCAGGTCGCTGTTACATCACAGAAAATGGTGACGTAACAGCGACGTCGCTGTCGCTATGTGTGAAGCACCCCTTAGTCTCGTGGAATTTCCAACCACTGGACTAGTGCTGCCTTATTTCTAAATGATAAGCGAGACTTGAAAGCGCTATTTTTTTTTTTCCTCTTCTTAAAAATAAAAATCTGTATGGCACTTTAATACACGACCAGGATACTTTAAAGTTTTATAATGGGTTCCCACTTAACTGATAATGACTTATTCGTTCCTGGCGACCTAGTTGATGGTTTTTAGTGTAGCAGAGCGCTCTAGTTTCAAAATGGTTTTATATAGTGACCACTGCAAGACTTTGCAATATTGCTGTTGTAAAAAAAAATTAAAAAAAAAGTGTGTGTGTGTGTGTGTGTGTATATATATATATATATATATATATATATATATAATATAAATTGTAACACTAAAAAGGATTAAATGCCCACCTAAAGGAGTAAACAAGTTTGAGGTCTGATCTCCCCACTTATACGCATTAGCTTTTTAATCGAACAATTGTGCAACAAACAACTTTCCCAACTCTGGCGTTTATTATTTTTATTATTATTTTATACATTATGCATTGATTACAGCACCATCATATTCTGCAGTGATTAACAGTCACCAGTGGGCTCACAGAGGATATCTAAATCCCCTATCAGTAGGTCTTTAAAGTGTTGGGGGAAACCCACACAAACACGGAGACTATAGAAACTCCTTCAAATGTTGTCCTGGACCCAAGCGCCAGAAAGCAACAGTTCTGACCACTGAGACACATATTTAAGAGTGCTTGCCATGGGTCTTCCCAGACTGACAATACCAGCCCCCAGCTGTCTGTTCTACTTTGGCTAGTTATCAAAAATAGGGTAGACCTGATGTTGTTTTTTGTTTTTTTGGGGTTTTTTCTATTAATATGTAATTCTATATACTATATATCCAGCCTAAGTCAGATATCCATTTTCTTTCCATAGAGACACTAGACCACTACTATACCTTCAACAAGCGGTGTATAATTGTTCATACCTGCTTTTGATGGCGCCTCCTTAGAGTATACATTGGCAATTTTTATATATTTTTATATTTTAACTTTTTCATAATTAATTGTTTTTATTATCTTTGGTATCGATGCACCTTTTCTGTCCTCCAGAGCAAGGGTGGGCAATTAATTTTTACAAGGGGCAACATGAGACAGTGACTGGTGTGGATTGCCAAACCAATAGGCTAAATATTAATATTAACCTTACTTTATATTAATTGCACCACTTAACTCCTGGGCCTTTTTTCAAGAGCCTAAACTTTTTTTTTTATTATAATTATTTATTATTTTATTTTTCTGCCAATATAGCTATATGGGGGCTTGTTTTTTTGCTGGACAAGTTGTACTTTTCCATTCATTCTGCCCTATACACTAGAAACAAATTCCAAGTGTGGTGAAATTGCAAAAAAAAGCAATTCCAAGATTGTTTTTGGGATTTTTTTATTTACAATGTTAATTATTTGGTAATACTGAGCTGACATTTATATTTATACCATTTTTGGATGGATACAATGTTTTGATCATTGCAGAGTTGCAGCAACAAACCCCCCCCCCCCCCGTAATTTAGGCTTTTTTTTTTTTTTTTAACACGGTGATACTAAATGTGTGTTTTGATTTGATCTATTTTTTACTTTCAATTTTGCAAGAGGGGAGAGATTTGAACTCCTTAGGTTATTGGGGGTTTTTTTCCCTTGTTTTTACATTTTTTTTTTTTTATTTTTTTATGTCACATTCCGATCGCCTCTCCTGATCAAAGCAATGCTTCAGCATCGCTCTGATAAGGAGTAATCCTGCTCTCCTGTGAGTGCCGGTTCTGTGCCCGACCTTCACAGTAAACATATGGCAGCAACGGGTCGTCATCTGACCCCACACTGCCATGCCAACCCATTGGCGCCCCATGATCGTAATCCCCGTCGGAGCGCTTTAGATTATGTTGTCAGTTTGACAGCGCGATCCAAGGGGTTACCATGTGCGGGTGGATTTCCGGTCCACCCGCACCTGTTAGCCACACATGTCTGCATATTAGATCAGCAAACGTGCAAGGAATAATGTGGGCTTTCTCATTAAAGGTCCATACACAACTAAGGATGTATACCAATGACATAGCCACCTAAATACATTGAGTCTACAGCCTCTTAAATACAGCATGAGCCCCCACATAGCTTTCGATGTACATTTACGAGCCCCACTTCCTATATACATCATGAGTACCATATGGCCTCCTATATAAATTTCTGATACCCCCACATAGCCTCCTAGATACTTTGGAACTCCATCCAGCCTCCTACATACAAACATCATCCCATACACATGAAGGAAAAAAAAAAACACAAACTCTCCATGCTCCCATTCCACCCAGCAGTCTGCTTCTGCCGCCAGTGCAATGACGCTGAGCAAGTAGCATTGTCCTCCATCAATATGCTCACTGTTTACACCCAGTGGATGCAAATAGCAATGACAGGTGGCAAGAGAGGACACTGTGTAGCCCTCAGTCCATTGTCTTTAGCCCTTCAGCTGAGTCAGACTGGAACGGCCAGAGGATCGAATGTGGCCCATGAGCTGCACTTTGTCCAACCCTACTCCAGAGGATAAGTGTTTATATCTCTCATGGCTGCAGTATAAAAGATTGTTGCTGAATGTTTGCATCAAGAATTTGTTGAAATTTAATTTAATCCATTACCTGTGAAACATTCCCCATGCCAGTGGGTGCAACACAACACCAAATCAGGATTAAATCACCCCCATGCTTTATGGTTGGCGATATGTTCGTTTTCTTAAATATTGTGCCCTTAGTTTTAAGTTATGTGTAGAGAACAATTTGCCCACAATAATCAATTTTAACCTCATTGGTCCACAGCACTTGTTTCCAAAATGGATCTGGCTTGTTCAGCTGTTCTTTTGCATATTTCTGACTCTAAAATTTATGGTGAGGATGCAGGAGAGGTTTTCTTCTGATGACTCTTCCATGAAGGCCATATGTGTGCAGGTGTCTCTGAAGTGTAGAACAATGTACCACAACTCCAGAGATTGCGCAATCTTTCTGAAGGTCTTTTGCACTCAAGCAGGGCTGTTGATTTACCTTTCTTGCAATCCTACCAGCAGCTCTCATAGAAATTTTGCTTAGTTTTCAGACCTTATCTTGACCTCCACTGTTTCTGGTAACTGCCATTTCTTAATTACATTTCGAACTCAGGAAAGGGCAACTTGGAAATCATCTTTTAGCCTTTTCCTGCTTTGTGGCCCTCCACTATATTCATTTTCCAAGTACTAGGCAACTAGCTTATCTGTTTACAATAGCAGTAGTTTTTTTTTTTTTACCAGGGGTGCCCAAACCTTTGCATGTTATATTGTGGGGTGTAGTTGCATTTTTTTATTCAATCAAAAACAAAGAAAAGAAAATGATAGTTTATTGGCAAACCTTTTTTGTGGGTTTTTTTTTGTTTGTTTTTTTTTTTTTTGCCCGCTTCTCCCCGATTTTTGGTGAATTATCAGCACATAGATCTCTAGTGCATTAATATCACTAGCATTAATTTAAATACAGATTAAGTGGACTTACAAGTCCCTGCATTTGACTAAAGGGTACTTCTCACAGTGAGATCGCTGCTGAGTCACAGGTTTTGTGACGTACCAGTGACCTAATTAGCGATTTTCGCGGTGTGTGACACTAAGCAGCGACCTGGCCCCTGCTGTGAAATCGCTGATCGTTACACACTGTTCTGGTTCATTTTTTGGTCATCGGGCTCCCACTGGGCAGGGCGCAACGCTGTGTGACAAGGTCCCAATGACCGCCGAGATCGTTATACAGGTCGCTACTGCGACCTGTATCGTTACTGCGTCGTTGGTAAGGTCTGACTGTGTGACATCTCACCAGCGACCTCCCAGCGACTTACCAGCGATCCCTATCAAGTCGTATTATTGTCGGGATCGCTGGTAAGTCGTGTGTGACTGGGCCTTCAAAGATCCTTGGTGGTAAAACGGGCAGTGCTTTTGTCCTTTACTGCTATGTTGTACTTATGGCTGGCAACCTGTGGTAATTTTAGGTGTGAGAACAAAAATAACTCTGTTCCTCTAATTTCTTAATTTATTTTTTATTTTTTTTGTTACGTAAATCTTAAAGAAAATCCATAACAATTTTATTCATTGGTTATATAGTGTGTTCTATATTCTACAGTGCTTTATTGCAGAGATGTATCACTGCCTGATGGGGAATTTGAATTGAGCTCCAATCGGGCAGCAAATAATGTTTTGCATACTTTTTTGTTTTTTCATGTGTGGAGTTTAAAGCCTAATCTAAACATGCTCGTGAAGATTCCCGAACACCTAGTCTGTGGTGCTTGTTTCGTGTGATGTCTTGATTTGGCATCTTTGTTTTATGACTGTTTTCTACAATTCATCCCCATTTAGTTTTTCTCTTGAAATCTTCTGATCCAGCTGAACTTGGTGGCCCACCCAGCCTTTTCAGTCTTGCAACATTTCAGAAACGGACACCCCTAAATAATCCAGGTTCAGATATTTCTCTTGCCTCAAACTAGTTCTTTGTAATTACAGACCTAAACCCATTTTGGTTAATTACTTTACTGAGCGGGCTGACCTCACTTTGTTGTAGGGCTGAGACCATTTCTAAATGTAAATTTTTTGTTTACCAACCTTTAAAAGCTTTAGCATTTGCTGTAATTGCATTAAGAATGCATACCATCCTCCTTTTGATATGCTGATTGCCTATCTCCAAGAACAAAACCCTGCAGTTTTACTATTGTGATGAATGAGTTGACCTACAGTGATGGATGAGATAGGCAGGATGGCTCCACACTGTAAAATCTTTGAAGACTGGACACCATTTGTGATGCTTGAAGCACTTGGAATCATTACCACTTATTTAAGTAGAAACTTCTTATGCAAAGATTTTTCTTTTGACTTTTTCAAAAAGTTACTTTAGGATAGATGATTGATTGCACTAACAGAAGCCAATCAGTGTTCCTAGCTTTACATTTTGCAAGACTGAATTCGAGGGGAAAACCTGTAATAATTTTAATTTCAATAGTGCCGACATAATCTACAGAACATTTCAATTTAGAGCGTACTTGTACCAACAAGATAAGACTTCAACTTCAAATTTGTTTGTCCTCCAAAGTCTGGACTGTGTTCACACTAGTATCCTGGCCTCCACTTGGCAGAGTTGTCATGGCTCTGTTACAAGGGGCATTTACTCTGGCCGATAATCAAGAAATAGTTTCTAAAAATGTTCGTTCTGAACAATCTTTCAGTGGTAACAGGTTACCAATCATCCAGACAATTAAGGAAAACGCTTGTTCATCTGGTGAAACTATTTTTAAGCCTCATGAAAAAAAATATTTGCTGCAGCACATCGTGCTGTGTCATCAGGACATGTGCTGCCTAGAACAATGCTGTTCTGTGTGCATGAAGGTGGTCAACTTGCCTAAACCGGCTATTAACTGCCAGTTAGCGTGCATGTAGGCCGCCATTAAAGAGCTGCTGTTGCGAAGTGTAAATGCGCCTTAGGAAACATTACTATTAAATCACTTGGCTTATAATGCTGTCTAACATACCGGTATTTCTATCCTAGTTTTGAAATACTCGAAAAAAAAAAAAAATGGGTATATGTATGTATTTATCTTGGTGCATGTACTACATATTAGAGTAAATACAGTCTCTTCTTTTTTTAAAGGGGTTGTCCGCTACTTTTACATTTATGGCTTATCCTTTTAAAATAGGTAATCAATGTCTGATCGGCTGGGGTCTGACAACCAGCGCCCCTGCTGATCATCTCCTCTCCGTGCAGGCAGCCGGAAATGCTCAGTTCTGGAGCTGCCGTCAACCCATATCTGCCACAGCCTGGTACGGCACATCTGCTTCTCATTCAAATTAGTAGCAGGTCGATGTGTAGTACCCGGCCTCGACCACGAACAGAAGACGGGGAATCTTTGGAATTGAGCATTTCTGGCCACTGACTGCTGCTTCTGCCACTGTCACCGAGAACAGGTGATCAGCTGGGGTGCCGGGTGTCAGACCCTGGCGACCAGACATTGATGATCTATCCTAAGGATAGGCCATCAGTGTGAAAGTAGTGGACAACCTCCTTGAATCTTGGTAATTATTAGGTATTTTTCGTATTCTATAGTTATGGAAGTGTTTTAAATTTTTCTTTTTTTTTTTTCTTTGAACTGCTATGTTCTCTTCAGAAAGGGTTGCAGTTGCTGGTTTTGCTCTCAATGTGGCACTCCTGGCCGCCGCTTGACCTTTTTTGTAGGTGTGTACTACTATAATGTGAAATTGCTCTATTTTAAGACCTCACTTTCATTATTACTAAATGACTTTCAGTGAAGAATAGGCCATTTAGATTACCCTAACTTGGTCACAGGCCCATCAATGCTTCGAGTGTTGCTAATTTAGTGCCGTTTTATAGTAGGTCCGTAACTTAATGATTATGGCTTTTTCATATGACAGAATAAGTGTTTTTTTTCTTCTCCCCCCTTCCTTTCAGCCTAGGGCCGATCAGTTATTTAGAGAATTTTATGGGCTCCTTCTAGCAATGGCATTCAGATGGAATGTCCCAGCCTTTTGTTTACTGGGAATGAACTCTGAATCTTCACATACAGGAGCACTCTGCAGGTAGCCAGGATGGTTAGGGATTTAGGCCATGACCTCATACCCTAGTGCCTAATTAACTTTGAGATTCTATTTAGAAAGAAAAGTAAATGCTTGCAAATGGGAAATGTTGCATTCCTGGCTATTTAGTACATAAGAGGAATTTCGCTGTGTGCACAACTTTTTACACACTGTCTCTTAACTTTCATTTCCCTTATAAATTGTATAGGAAATTACACTATGTAGCGTGTGTTGTGGGTTTTTTTTTTTTTTTTTTTTTTTCCTGTCGTTCTCGATGTGTAAAGTGGCTTTAACTTTTTTGAGTTTCTGCAGAGTCATGAGTTTTTTTTATTTTTTATTTATTTCTTGGTTGCACACCTCATATATAGTTCGACTCCCCCCCCCCACTTTCTATCTTGGAGAGAAAATGTCAATATACAATTTTTTTTTTCTTAATTTTCTCCTGTTTGCCATGTGTAGATAACGCAACCTTATTCTTATATATATATATATATATATACAGTTAGGTCCAGAAATATTTGGACAGTGACACAATTTTCGCGAGTTGGGCTCTGCTTGCCACCACATTGCATTTGAAATTAAACCTCTACAACAGAATTCAAGTGCAGATTGTAACGTTTAATTTGAAGGTTTGAACAAAAATATCTGATAGAAATTGTAGGAATTGTACACATTTTTTTTTTACAAACACTCCCCATTTTAGGAGGTCAAAAGTAATTGGACAAATAAACCAAACCCAAAAAAAATATTTTTATTTTCAATATTTTGTTGCGAATTTTTTGGAGGCAATCACTGCCTTAAGTCTGGAACCCATGGACATCACCAAACGCTGGGTTTCCTCCTTCTTAATGCTTTGCCAGGCCTTTACAGCCGCAGCCTTCAGGTCTTGCTTGTTTGTGGGTCTTTCCGTCTTAAGTCTGGATTTGAGCAAGTGAAATGCATGCTCAATTGGGTTAAGATCTGGTGATTGACTTGGCCATTGCAGAATGTTCCACTTTTTTGCACTCATGAACTCCTGGGTAGCTTTGGCTGTATGCTTAAGGTCATTGTCCATCTGTACTATGAAGCGCCGTCCGATCAACTTTGCGGCATTTGGCTGAATCTGGGCTGAAAGTATATCCCGGTACACTTCAGAATTCATCCGGCTACTCTTGTCTGCTGTTATGTCATCAATAAACACAAGTGACCCAGTGCCATTGAAAGCCATGCATGCCCATGCCATCACGTTGCCTCCACCATGTTTTACAGAGGATGTGGTGTGCCTTGGATCATGTGCCGTTCCCTTTCTTCTCCAAACTTTTTTCTTCCCATCATTCTGGTACAGGTTGATCTTTGTCTCATCTGTCCATAGAATACTTTTCCAGAACTGAGCTGGCTTCATGAGGTGTTTTTCAGCAAATTTAACTCTGGCCTGTCTATTTTTGGAATTGATGAATGGTTTGCATCTAGATGTGAACCCTTTGTATTTACTTTCATGGAGTCTTCTCTTTACTGTTGACTTAGAGACAGATACACCTACTTCACTGAGAGTGTTCTGGACTTCAGTTGATGTTGTGAACGGGTTCTTCTTCACCAAAGAAAGTATGCGGCGATCATCCACCACTGTTGTCATCCGTGGACGCCCAGGCCTTTTTGAGTTCCCAAGCTCACCAGTCAATTCCTTTTTTCTCAGAATGTACCCGACTGTTGATTTTGCTACTCCAAGCATGTCTGCTATCTCTCTGATGGATTTTTTTCTTTTTTTTTCAGCCTCAGGATGTTCTGCTTCACCTCAATTGAGAGTTCCTTAGACCGCATGTTGTCTGGTCACAGCAACAGCTTCCAAATGCAAAACCACACACCTGTAATCAACCCCAGACCTTTTAACTACTTCATTGATTACAGGTTAACGAGGGAGACGCCTTCAGAGTTAATTGCAGCCCTTAGAGTCCCTTGTCCAATTACTTTTGGTCCCTTTAAAAAGAGGAGGCTATGCATTACAGAGCTATGATTCCTAAACCCTTTCTCCGATTTGGATGTGAAAACTCTCATATTGCAGCTGGGAGTGTGCACTTTCAGCCCATATTATATATATAATTGTATTTCTGAACATGTTTTTGTAAACAGCTAAAATAACAAAACTTGTGTCACTGTCCAAATATTTCTGGACATATATGTATGTATGTATGCATGTATGTAAACATATATAAACATATATATACATATATACATATAAACATATATATACATATATACATATAAACATATAAACATACATACATACATATAATTTTTATTTATTTCTTTTCTTGCTTATTTCTATACTTGCATAAAAAAAATGCAATTTGCAAACTTTTTTTTTTATCCACACCCCACCCCAAGATATTTCTGATTACTGTTGTATATTAATGTTGACTATTTTATTATTATTTATTATTATTATTATTATTATTATGATACCAGTCAGTCATTCACTGAGAAGGCACCTTTTAGATCTTCTTTACCTTATGGCCACCATACCTGAGAAATGCAGGTCATTTGTGTGACCTTCAATTTTCATGACTATAATCGGCACCCTGCAATCAAGTTTAAGGGTAAGGCTAGTTTCACACTTGCGTTGGACGGGATACATAGCATTGCGTTGTGTGACGAATGCAACGGATGCTACGGATCGTACAAAATAACGCAATCCGTTATAGTTTTTTTTTTCCTTGACTTTACACATCTGAGCATGCACAGTTGTGTAAAGACTGATGCGTTAACGGAATCCGTCAAATGACGGATTCTAACGGAATCAGCCACCATAGGCGTCCATTATAAAAACAACGAACGCCGACTGAATCCTGCAGGTTGCGTTTTTTTGAAGTGCAGAAAAACGCTACATGCAGCTGTCGCGGGCGGAGGGAGGGACGCCGCGCTCTCCCTCTGCTCGGGTCCGGCTGCCGCGGCCTGCTGCTGCTCGGTGGCTCGAGCGATGGGCCGGATCCCGGGGACTCAAGCGGCGCTCCTCGCCCGTAAGTGAAAGGGGATTGGGTTTTGGGATAGTTTGTCCGTGACGCCACCCACGGTTGTGGTGATTAGGTGGACACCACCGCTGCTCTGTCTGGGGAGCCCGGGAGTGATGGTACGGAGCAGCCAGTTGTTGATTTGCCCCTCCGTGGGTAGGAGTTTTGGTGATCCCGGGGCCCAGTGATGGGGTTGGTATGGTGGACAGGCGGGTATGGGGCCTGTGGGGGTGCAGGGGCGCAGGGGCAGTGCTGTGCTGCACGGCACGGAGGTACTCACTCAGCCAGTAAACACGACACAGTTCTCGGTAAACAAACGGCTGGTTGGACGGGTCCCTCGGACGGTTACGGTGCTGCGGTTCCCTGCAGTTAGCGGTGACTGTCTCTTCCCTGCACCCATGTACCAAGTCTCTTGGTAGCGATGGGTCCCCACCGGTTACCCACTCCTCGGCTTCAATCTGGGCCGATGGAGCCCTACTTTGCCCGCAGGCGCTGGCCCTGGGAAACTGGTGCCCTGGCGGTGGCGGTGTCTCCCCTTCATGGTCGAGCTGTTGCCTTCAATCGGGACTTGGTTGTTAGGAGACAGAGGTCCCCTTCACTGACGGATTTAGCAAATTATGGCGACTCCTAGCCTTGCCGGGATCCGAAAGGCCCCTGGCCTGGTGCTGACTGTTCTTCGTATACTGCTCCAGTACCGCCGGGTCACCACCCGTCCGCGGTCCTTCCAGCAACCTCCAAGCAGTCCCCCTGCAGACTATCACCGCTGTCTGCTGACCTTGCTGTCACAGTCCGGGGCACACACCCGGACCAACTTCAGGCTTGCTTAACTGTCACTTTCTGTCGCCACTCTTACTGTCCTCCTTTACCACTTCACTGTTTACTCCTTACACTTCAAACTCTCTCTCTCATCTGCCTGGTTTTCCCGCCTCCAGGGCTGTGAACTCCTTGGTGGGCGGAGCCAACCGCCTGGCCCACCCCCTGGTGTGGACATCAGCCCCTGGAGGAAGGCAACAAGGGTTTTGGGTTAGCTTGGTGTTCCTGCAGGGAATGTGGGGTGCATGTGATGTTGTGACCTGTGACCCCTGGCTTGCCCAGGGCGTCACACAGCGTTCCATCCGCCCGACGGTCACTGATGGTCAGCGTCAAAACAACTGATGCGCCGTGGGGCGGATGCAATGCAAGACCATCCGTTGCTATCCGTAGCTAATAGAAGTCTATGGGGAATATAACGGTTACCGTAATTCCTCAAGGCTGCGGATAGCAACGGAAGCCGTCCAACGCAAGTGTGAAAGTAGCCTAAGAGGAAGATGCCTCTCCCTGATAGCCTTGTATATGCCGCGATGGCTATTGATTGTGGCATTTAGAGGATTAAAAATCCAGGGCCGGGATATCTCTAGTCCAGGCTATTTGTTGTAGCTCGCTGTCAGTTAATTGAGGTCACTTGGTTACTGTACATCCAATGTGGGAAATATTAGGTTTTCTTAGATAAAATATATTTTTATCAGCACTGGTAAATACCCTCGTAACCTTCCAGCCGGACTACTGTAGCTTCTGCAATGCCCTATAAATGGGCCTCCTAAAAGTCAATACACTGCCTCCAATTAGTTCAGAAAGCTGCTGCTATCTTAATAGTCATTAACCTTGTTTTGCCACAATAATGCCAATCCTCGACACACTGCACTAACTATGTAAAATGGAGAGTAGCTTAAAGGGGTTCTTTCTTATTCCACAGAAATCAAGGTTTTTCTTAAGTTATTAAGCCTTATGGGTCAGACCTAAATCTCCCAGACTGTTTCTATAGTTTTATTTTTAAATGAGGGGACATTACTAATGTGAGTCATGTAATGACTGACAGTTTGTTCTCCTAATGTTACTACAAAGCTCCCTTTGATTTACAATAAGACCTGGAGGTAGATTATCAGGGAGATCTGTTTCCGGCCCATAGATCTTGTCAGCTCATTTACATAAAAAATAAAAAAGACTTGGGTTTCTCTGAAATAAGATGTTAGATTTCAGATATCAATGTATTTATTGTCCAATGAACTACATTCCCATATAGATTTCTTAGTAGGCTTAATCTTACTGACAGATTACCTTTAAGAAAATGGATGTCTGAAGTCAGTGCGTGATCAGCTTTCAATTTTTAGGCTGTGCCCACGATCAGTGTTTGCAGCGTTTTGGATGTAGTGTGTTTTCGCTGTGTCCAAAACACTGCATTGTACAATACAAGCATAGTGGATTGAATTTCTAGAAATCCTATGCCTATTGTGCTTGTTTTTTCCGCAGCAAACACTGACCTGCGGTGCGTATTCCCAGACAGCAGCATGTCAATTGTTTGCTGCAGATTCGCATGCATCCTCCGTAGGGAGAACACAATCGAGAGACCGCAGCGCACTGAACCCTGATTGTGGAAACGAGCAGCTGCGGTCTCCTTCGGAGGAGACTCTTGGTCCCCCCCCACCCCCAGGTCAGAACTCGCTGCGTCTAGGATACAGGGAGTCCTAATTGTGGGCACGTACCCTTAGTGTTCTATAATATCAAACTTCTAAAAAGCTTTGAAAATATGAATACATTTTATTGCTTTGTAGAAGGAACACATGTAAAATGAGAACTTTAGCATTAAATGTTCTTGACTTCTTTCCCCAACCCAATATAAATATATATAGTGGAGAAGAGTAAGAATTCTTTCATTGTATAGTAATGATGGATGTGTGTTCCTGTCTAGATTTCTCCTCTTGTGATCTGGACATGGTACAGCCTTTTGTTTTTGTTCATTCGAGCAATAAGGAACTTGATGTGAGTGTATTTTCTCTGTTGGTGTGAATCTGTACTCTATTTAGTAGTGGCTAATTTTATGCTAGTATAGATGCACATCTATAAAGTAAGATGGTTAAGGGAAAAAAAATGATCTTGGGGTCATTTGTTTGGTGGGTGCATTAAAAGAAAACATTAAAAAAGGTGAAAGAGGTTGGGCTGTCAGGTCATAGTTTTTTCCAACCACTCACTGTACGTTGCGTTTCTAGGTGAAGAGGATATAAATTGTTAAAAATTAAATACCTTAGAAAACAAAACTGAATCTGGGAAGCTCATGGATTTTTGCATTTAGTGATGCATTTCTCCACTGCAGAATTATACAGGGTACCTTTTTTTTTTTGCTTTTGGAAAGTGATGGGTGAACCCGAACTGTAAAGTTCAGGGCCTGTACCAGATACCTAGTGTCTGTGCATGGATGCCAAAGAGAGTTTTCAGAGTACTCTGTGTAACTGTGTAAGGCTAGGTTCACACACTGCGGTTTTTTTACGCTGCGTTTTTGTGCGTTTTTTGCGGCAAAAACGCACCCGCGGCAAAAAAACGCGGCAAAAAACGCACGAGTTTTGCCGCGATTTGGTGCGTTTTTTGCTCACTGCGTCTTTATGCGTTTTTTTCAGTGAACAAAAAAAAAAGTCTGTCATTTCCTTCTTCAATGTGTTCTTCATTCTCCACTAGTGTATGCAGAAGAGCAGACAGCTGCAGAACTACAAGGACTGTATGCTTGAGGGAGAGTCAGGGGGAGCAGACCTACAAGGCTCAGCATCCTCCATCCAATAGTGTATGCAGGATAGCAGACAGCAGCTGTCGAACTACAAGGCTCAGCATCCTCCTTCCAGGACTGTATGCAGGATTTCTTTGCCCTCCCAAACAAAAAAAATGACGTGGGCTTCGCCATATTTTTGTATGCTAGCTGGGTACAGCAGGCAGGTACGGGCTGCCCCCAACCCCCAGCTGCCTATTTGTACCCGGCTGGGAACCAAAAATATAGGGAGGCACTTTTTTTTTTTTTTTAATTATTTCATGAATTTCATGAAATAATTTAAAAAAAAAAATGACGTGAGCTTCGCCCAATTTTTGAGTCCAGCCGGGTACAACTAGGCAGCTGAGATTGGAATCCACAATGCAGGGTGCCCATGCTTTCTGGGCACCCCCGCTGTGAATTGCAGTCCCGCAGCCACCCCAGAAAATGGCGCTTTCATAGAAGCGCCATCTTCTGGCGCTGTATCCAACTCTTCCAGCTGCCCTGATGCCGGGTGGCTCGCTGGGTAATAATGGGGTTAGGGCTAGCTGTATATTATCAGCTGGCCCTAAGCCCGAAATTCATGGTGTCACGCCAATATTAGACATGGCCACCATGAATTTCTAGTAAAGATAAAAAAAAAAACACAACACACAGAAAAATATTTTTATTAGAAATAAAACACAACACAATTAGTGACTCCATCTTTATTGAAATAAACCCCCCTCCGCAGTAATCCTGGGTCAAGGGTCCCGCGCCGTCCAATCTGGATCCAATATCATCTGATCGGTTTGCTGGAAGGCAAAGCGATCAGATGTGTCAGGTTCTAGAGGCTGAATCACATCACACATCAGCTGATTGTATAAAAGCTGATTATACAATCAGCTGATGCATCGGTGCGCAAAAAAAAAAAAATAACTCCCTTATGTGCTGATTACCGGCAGCTCCTGCAGCGATGGGGCGGGAGTCTGATCCTGTCCGATCGCTGCAGCAGCTGCCGGTAATCAGGGATGAAGTCTCCTGACGCATTCGCTGATAACCGGCTGGGCGCTAGCGTCAGCCCGAGACTTACGATCAGCTGATGCGTCAGGTGACTGCATCAGGTGATCCATCGCCAGGTCCTGCATCCTGCAGGCATACGTACCCGGGGAGACTGCACACCCCGGCGGGCATGGCACCGGGAGGCTGCAGACAGGTGAGTATAACTTTTTTTTTTTTTTTTTTTTCTACTGTTCACTTTTTTTGCAGCCGCTTCCACCTCCCGCCCAGACATGACGCCGCACGGCAGCATACATGCACAGGATGGGAGGTGGACGCAGCGGTGATGGTACCGGGAGGATTCACGCTTCTGTGTTTACTGACAGAAGGAAATCCTCTTCCTGTACATGTCACTTTACTACCCACCTCCTGCGTTTATAGTTGCGTTTTTGGTCTTAGAAACGCACCAAAACGCAGCTATTTGCGTTTCTCATTGCGTCTTTCAACATCCCATTGCACTCAATGGATGAAAAGCGCAGTGAAAAACGCGGGAATAATTGACATGCTGCGTTTTTGTGGCACCACAAAAACGCAGCTGAAAAAAAACGCTGTGTGCAGACAGCAAAAATGAAAACTCATAGACTTTGCTGGGGAAGCAAAGTCATGCAGTTTTCTGAGCAAAAACGCACCCGAAAACTGCGCAAAAATGCCGCGAAAAACGCACTGTGTGAACTTACCCTAATTGTTCAGATTCGACCACTCTGATAATTGGGAGGGGGTGGGGGGGAGCGAATAAAGCAAAAGCGATATACATAGAGGCTCCCGCGTGGCTGTAAGGCCCTGTGCGCACACTGTTTTTGACCCACGTTATTTTTGCTGTAGAAATGTTGTAACCTTGCTGCAGACATTCCCCAGCAAAACCTATGGAAAAAAAAATAGCTGTGCGCACACTGCGTATTTTTTTTTTCTCAAAAACATTCTTTCTGCAGAATTTTTTTTGAGAAAAAGAATGAGCATGTCACTTCTTTTCTGCAGGTACCTGCGGTTTTTGCCATAGATAATGGGGAAAAAAATGCAGGGACCAACCTGCGGTAAAAACACATGCGTTTTTCGGTGCATTATTGGTGCGTTTTTTTTAACACAAGTGCGCTAATCTTTCAGACTCAAGAAATTTCTTGAGAAAAATCCTTTTTCTAGTGCGCACAGGGCCTAACACTACTTCTGGGTCCGCTTATTAACCCTTGTACATATTCACTGCTTCACCCACCTGCAGTCCCAGCATCTGATTGGTTGCAGTCAGACCGTGGACCCACCCAGTGTGACAGCATCTGTGATTGGTTGTAATCCGACATAATCCACATGAGGCTCCACAATGATCTAGTCTCTGCTTCATACTGAAATTGCAGCATGCAGGCATATTACAGAACATGACTGCTCGCTGCAGCTTCTGGCAGACAGTAAGCCACAGCTGTGAGCCTGGGATATCAGAGTTTACCTGCGGTCACAGCTGGAGGTTCTCACGGTACCCCAACTGTGACTGCAGCTAAACTCTGGGACGTCACAGCTGCGGCTCAGTCAGTATCTGTCTAAAGCCGCAGCAGGTTATCCTGTTCCTTAATGTGCCCGTGTGCTGCGATTTAAGTATGTAGCAGAGCTGGGATCACCATGGGACCTCATGTGAATTAAATCGGAACTGGGTGTTTGGGGCTAATTTCAAAAAGGATTTTTTTTTTTTTTTTTTTTTTTTTTTTGTGGTTTGTTACTTTTCATTTACAGGATTAGTAATGGGGAGATCTCATTAGATCCCTACACATTACTAATCTAGGGCTTAGTAGCAGCTGTGGGCGGTCAGTAACCCCTTATATTAGCCAGATTACCACCACTCCAGGGCAATCGGGATGAGCTGGGTAAAGTGCTGAAATTGTCGCATCTAATGGATGCAACAATTTTGGGCGGCTGCAGGCTACTATTTTTAGGCTGCGGGGCCCCTATAACCATTGGCCTCCCCAGCCTGGGAATACCAGCTGGTAGCTTAATTATGGTTTGGTATCAAAATTAAGGGGACCGCATGCAGTTTTTAAAATAAATAAATAAATCTCGTAGGGCCCCTCTTATCACACCCGAGATAAGCACATGGCTGGGGGCTGCAGCCTGTAGCAGTCTTTTATCTGCGCACGGTATCCTAATATGGGGGATGCTACACAAAGTTTATTTTTACACTATTATAGGGATGCAGTCTGTCTGCAACTAATCAGACGCCAGGAGTGACAATAGGTGGGGAAGCAGTGAATATGTCAGAGTTAATCAGCAGTCCCGGAAGCAGTGTTACAGCTGTGCAGAAGACTCTAATCTAATTATAACTGTCCTGATTTGCAGCCCCCCCCTAGCCTCTACCACCATTTTGCAGCACAATGTTTGGGTCCCCATAGATTTATATGGGGTTCGGAAACCTTGCAGACCTGTGGAAGTTCAATTCAGCGGGTTCAGCCGAACTTTATCTAAAGTTCCATTTGGGACCCACACGTGACCTGAATCCCAATGGAAGTCAGTAATTGGGCAGTTCGGGTCTCCGACCACATGCAGCCAGCCGCAAACAGAACACATCCGGTTGTGGGTGGGCGGTGTTTTTCCTTTTTTTTTTTTTTTTTTTTTTTTTGGGGACGGTTGCACACTACATCCAATCACGCTGTTGTTACCTCCAGTGCAAGCCGTTTAAACACTGCAAGTGGCTCGCACTGGGCTGAGCACAGAGCGTGCCCAAGCACAGCGATGCTTGCGCAAGTGGTGTTAATATGTAAAGCACCACTACTCCGAACTCAAACTGTTTTTTTTGGATAGTCTGTTTGGTATGAACACTTAAGCTCGGGTTCACTCATCTCTACTTATAAACAGACATCAGTTAATGGTGTATTGACGGACCGAAATCAAAATGTCTAAATGTAACAGTACGTTTGTCTTAAGACTCCCATACACATTAGATAAAATGGTTGAAATTTTCAGGGTCAGACAAGTTCTGTGCATTGAGGCCTCCAATCTGCCCCAACAGGTGATTTCAGTGAAATGAGGGTTGGGCAGACTGCCTGCAGAATAGTATTGTGGCGCCCTGGACAAGCCAGGACGTCACAGGTACTGCAACAACACACCCCACACCCCGGTTAGGCACATCAGCTGCACACACAAATCCTTGTTGTTTCCCTCCAGGGGCTGATGTCCACACCAGGTGGGGTGAAGCCAGGCGGTTGGCCCCACCCACGGAGGAGTTCACAGTCCTGGAGGCGGGAAAGGAAGTGAGAGTAGAACAGTTAGGGAGAGGGAAGTAGGAGTGAAGTGGCAAGTGAGGAGCAGACTGACAGTGTCCGGGTATGTGGCCCGGGCACATACAGCAAGGTTGGCAGACGGTGGTGGCCGTCTGCAGGAGTGGCCTATCGACGCGGAACCGTAGGGCTGGGCGGTGGCCCACCGGTACCGAAGCGTGGAGCGAAGAGAAGCCAGCACAAACCGGCAGGGCCTGCGGACCCCGACCAGGCTGGGAGTCGCCGTTAAACTGGTCAAATCCGTTAGCGACGGGAACCTCCGGGGTTTCCTAGCGACCAAGACCCGATTGAAGGCAACTGTCCAAACCGAACAGGGAGAGACAGCTACCGCCAGAGCTAGAGCTCCCAGGGCCAGAGCCTGCGGGGAAAAGGGGCTCCCCCGGCATCTATCCAAGCTGGGGAGCGGGTTACCGGTGGGAAGCCATCGGGACCGAAGATGCACACCAGGTGCAGGGAAAGGCAGCCACCACCAACCTACCGGGAGTAACTACAGCAGCTGGCTGCGGGACCCGTCCATCCAGCAGTTTGTTTTACCGGAGACTCTGTATCTGTTCTTGGCTGAGTGAGTACCACCGTGCCCTCTGGCACCGCGCTGCCCCCGCGACCCTGCACCTCACCTTCCCTGCATTTCTCCCTTCTCCTTACCGGGCCCCGGGACCACCAACCCCTACCCACGGAGGGGAAAACATCCCAGCTGCTCCCTAACAACGCTCTCGGGATCCCAGTCACCAGCAGCGGTGGTGCCCCAACCTCACCATGACCCGTGGGTGGCGTCACGAACCAAATTCCCAAACCAAACCAACCCCTTTCACTCACGGGCGAGGAGCGCCGCTCGAGTCCCCGGATCCGGCCCACCGCTCGAGCCACCGAGCAACAGCCGCAGCAGCCGGACCCGAGCCGCGAGCGCGGTCAAGCGGCGCACCCCCCGCCCACGACAGTATGAAAGGATAAAGTGAAAAAATTAAGTTAACGTCTTCCAGACTCCACTCTCGACATTAGGAGAACACAAGCACTTGTCAGAGCTGAGTGTTCAAGTGTACGAGGAATTATTAATATAATATTTTTAGAGCTCCATTAATTCTTTGAGGCTGTACGTGTGTAGAGCGTTTGCTTACATATTACAATGAACAGACGAACATTGACAGACTGGTACAGAGTGCTCTCTTGGGCTTGGTGTAGCAGGTGTGCTCAACTCCAGTCCTACAGAGCCACCAACAGATCATGTTTTCAGGAGTTCCTTAGTATTGCTCAGGTGATAATTGAATCACCTGCACAGATGAAGTGCAATGCTAAAGAAATCCTGAAAACTTTCATGGCGATGGCCTTTGAGAACTGTAGTTGTGCACCACTGGTCTACAGAGTATTGGAAGTAGACAGTATAATAAGGTGTTCATACAACATTGATATTACAGACCCTCTCTTCCCTTGGTGTCAGAGATCTTGCCCTCTCTTGGATCTCTTCATACCTCTCAAATCGCACTTTTAGTGTCTCCCACTCCCACACAACCTCTTCATCCCACCATCTCTCTGTTGGCGTCCCTCAAGGCTCTGTCCTAGGACCCCTACTTTTCTCTATCTACACATTTGGCCTGGGACAACTCATAAAGTCCCATGGCTTCCAATACCACCTATATGCCGACGACACCCAGATCTACCTCTCTGGCCCAGATGCCACATCTCTGCTGTCCAAAATCCCGAAATGTCTATCTGCTATATCCTCCTTCTTCTCCTCTCGCTTTCTAAAGCTCAATGTGGCCAAAACTGAACTAATCATCTTTCCTCCGTCTCACCTACACTCTCCACCTAATCTATCTATTACAATAAATAACACCACGCTCTCGCCAGTACCCAAAGTTCGCTGCCTCGGAGTGACCTTTGACTCTGCCTTATCCTTCATACCACACATCCAATCCCTCACCACCTCCTGCCGTCTTCAACTCAAAAATATTTCCAGAATCCGCCCTTTCCTCAATTTGCAATCAACTAAAATGCTAGTGCATGCCCTCATAATCTCCCGCCTCGACTACTGTAACATCCTCCTCTGTGGCCTCCCTGCCAACACGCTTGCCCCTCTCCAGTCCATCCTTAACTCTGCTGCCCGACTTATCCACCTCTCTCCTCAATACCACCCCGCTTCTCCTCTCTGCATGTCCCTCCACTGGCTTCCAATCTTCCACCGTATCCAATTCAAACTTCTAACACTGACCTACAAAGCTGTGCATAATCTTTCCCCTCCGTACATCTCCGAACTACTCTCCCACTACACTCCAACACGTCACCTCCGGTCCTCCCAAGATCTCCTCCTCTCCTCCTCTCTCATTCGCTCCTCACACAACCGACTCCAAGACTTCTCCCGAGCATCCCCAGTCTCCTGGAACTCGCTGCCTCAACACGTCAGACTATCCCCTACCCTTGCAAACTTCAAACGGAACCTGAAAACGCACCTGTTCCGAAATGCCTACAATCTACAATGAACTCGCTGCCGCCCGACCACCGTGCGGAGCTGCCGCCCGACCACCGTGCGGAGCTGCCGCCCGACCACCGTGCGGAGCTGCCGCCCGACCACCGTGCGGAGCTGCCGCCCGACCACCGTGCGGAGCTGCCGCCCGACCACCGTGCGGAGCTGCCGCCCGACCACCGTGCGGAGCTGCCGCCTGACCTACACCCCACCTATTGTCTCCTCCCCATAATCCTATAGAATGTAAGCCCGCAAGGGTAGGGCCCTCTTCCCTCTGTACTAGTCTGTCTACTGTAACTTGTATACGTATTTTGTATGTAACCCCCTTCTCATGTACAGCACCATGGAATTAATGGTGCTCTATAAATAAATAATAATAATAATAATCGCATGACCATATTCTAAAGCTCCTGAAAAGTGAGACCATCACTTGTTTCCTTTTCCAAGGTGGTCTTTTCCCGTTGATATCAATTTGTTTTGTCGCATTTATCTTGGGTTCTTAGTTTTCGCACATGAGAATATTGCATATTTTTATATTTTCCAATACATTTAACTTTTCTGGTTATTTCACTCAAAGCTTCTAGCCTTTCATATACCAATGTAAAATTAAAATGTTTGTGTTAGCTATTTGTCCTTTTTAATGAAATGGGCAATCTATTTTAATGCTTGATATCGTGTGGGTGGCAAATATTAGTGCAAAGTCTCATTGAAACAAGATCTAAGCGGTTCATAAAACAAATAAAACAAATGATCAGTAACCAGTCAGTGTAAATACTGGTGAACGCGTCAGGAACAACAAAGGAAGACCCTGCATTTAGGGGGATGTGTTTTCTGAATGAAGGGATGTGGCCCACGGCTTAAGGTCTTTCTGTATGTCTTAAGATTTTACTAAATACAATCAACTTCACGATTAGGTGAAGTGTGTGGCACGTATCAAGGAGGTAAAATGCTTATTTAGGTTCATGAATGGCAAGATTGGATTACGTTTGTAGCGGATTTGCAATCATTATGGAGCCTATGAAAGCCCACTGTTTTCTGAAAAGTAATATACTTTTGACCTTGTTGGCCATCTGTGACTGTGCTCGGTGGTGAGGCTGGAGCCCCCCACACATGGCAGAATGCAAGTCTACAGAGAATTGTACAAATGGATTGTCTTGTTTTATTTGTGGAATTGATTTAAGTGGTGAATGGATGCAGCTGAAATGAGCGTCTTATATTATTCATAACGTGTATACTGTATATAGAGTAGAATTGTAAAGTTTTATTAAAGGAAATTTGAGTAGGTTTTACCCCCCATTTAATACAGTGCTGAATTTGTCGTTAAACGCTGATTTATGACAAACCCAATGTAGAGAAAAAATTGCTAGAATAAATGTAAAATCTGAATTTGTCTTCTCTTGCTGCATATTTTAGTTAGTTTGGCTAGTCAGAATGGCATGCACTTCATGCTGAGCAGCACAGCCAGTCGATCTAAAGTCCATAGAGGTGTAGTTTAATCTTGATAGTGCACCTCTTCCTTCTCTCTTCCTTCTGAATCACATGAATGTCTGGCAGGAGCTGTGACTTGGGTAGATCACTGTATACTTGATGTGCCACTGCCGTGGCGTCACACTGCAAAGTTTGACCGGCCAAGTGGGCAGCATTGTGGCTCAGGGGTTAGCAATGCAGTCTTTTAGCTGTGGGGTCCTGGGTTCAAATCTCACAAAGAACCACATCTGTTAGAGCTGGTTCACACTAAGGCTATGTGCGCACTAGGCGTTTTTGCCGCGTTTTTAGCGGCGTTTTTTACCGCGTTTTTGTGCTGAAAACGCAGTGACATTGCTTCCCCAGCAATGTCAATGGGTTTTCAGAAGTGCTGTCCTCACACAGCGTTTTTTTTTAGCTGCGTTTTTGTGGTGACCACAAAAACGCAGCATGTCAATTATTTCTGCGTTTTCCACTGCGTTTTTCACTCATTGAATTCAATGAGATGTTAAAAACGCAATGAATAACGCATATAGCCGCGTTTCTATGACTAAAAACGCAGCTATAAACGCAAGGGGTGGGTACTACAGTGACGTGTACAGGAAGAGGATTCCTTCTGTTGGTAAACACAGAAGCATGAATCCTCCCTGTACCGTCACCGCTGCCTCCACCTCCCGTCCTGCGCATGTCAGCTCCGTGCGGCGCCATGTCTGGGCGGGAGGTGGAGGCAGCGGCGAAAACCAAAGTGAACAGTAGAAAAAAAAAATGTCATATACTCACCTGTCCGCAGGGTCCCGGTGCCATGCCCGCTCCCAGCTCCTCCCGGTCCCGCCGCTCTGGCTGTGTGCAGTCTCCCCGGGGCAGAACCTTGCTTGCAGGACCTGGCGGTGGATCACCTGATGCAGTCACCTGACGCATCAGCTGATCGTAGTCTCGCCGGCTTTTTCGCGCCCGGCCGGCTATCAGCTGATCCTGCCGTCAGGGGACTTCATCAGCTGATTACCGGCAGCTCCGGCAGCGATCGTATAGGATCATACTCCTGTCCAATCGATCGCTCCAGGAGCTGCCGGTAATCACCACAGCACATAAGTGAGTATTATTTTTTTTTTTTTTTCTACTGATGCATCAGCTGATTGTATAATCGGCTTTTATACAATCAGCTGATGTGTGATGGGATTCAGGCACTTGATCCTGACACATCATCTGATCGCTTTGCCTTACAGCAAACCGATCAGATGATATTGGATCCTGATTGGACGGCGCGGGACCCTGACCCAGGATTACTGCGGAGGGGGGTTTATTTCAATAAAGATGGAGTCACTAATTGTGTTGTGTTTTATTTCTAATAAAAATATTTTTCTCTGTGTTGTGTTTTTTTTTTTATCATTACTAGAAATTCATGGTGGCCATGTCTAATATTGGCGTGACACCATGAATTTCGGGCTTAGGGCCAGCTATACAGCTAGCCCTAACCCCATTATTACCTAGCTAGCCACCCGGCTTCAGGGCAGCTGGAAGAGTTGGATACAGCGCCAGAAGATGGCGCTTCTATGAAAGCGCCATTTTCTGGGGTGGCTGCGGACTGCAATTCGCAGTGGGGGTGCCCAGAAAGCATGGGCACCCTGCACTGTGGATTCCAATCCCCAGCTGCCTAGTTGTACCCGGCTGGACTCAAAAATTAGGCGAAGCCCACGTCATTTTTTTTTTTAATTATTTCATGAAATAATTAAAAAAAAAAGGGCTTCTCTATATTTTTGGTTCCCAGCCGGGTACAAATAGGCAGCTGGGGGTTGGGGGCAGCCCGTACCTGCCTGCTGTACCCGGCTAGCATACAAAAATATGGCGAAGCCCACGTCATTTTTTTTTTCTTTTTGGGCAAAAAACTGCATACAGTCCTGGATGGAGGATGCTGAGACTTGTAGTTCTGCAGCTGCTGTCTGCTCTCCTGCATACACTAGTGAATGGAGGATGCTGAGACTTGTAGTTCTGCAGCTGCTGTCTGCTCTCCTGCATACACTAGTGAATGGAGGATGCTGAGACTTGTAGTTCTGCAGCTGCTGTCTGCTCTCCTCCATACACTAGTGAATGGAGGATGCTGAGACTTGTAGTTCTGCAGCTGCTGTCTGCTCTCCTGCATACACTAGTTCTGCAGCTGTCTGCTCTCCTGCATACAATGAACATTTTGAAGAAGGAAATGACATCAGACCTTTTTTTTTTTTTTTTTCATCAACAATCTTAAATGGCATTGTGCACTGATTAAAAACGCACCAAATCGCGGCAAAAACGCATGCGTTTTTGCCGCGTTTTTTTAGCCGCGGGTGCGTTTTTTAGACAAAAACGCACATAAAAACGCAGCGTGAAAAAAACGCCTAGTGCGCACATACCCTCAGCGACAGCGACAACGAGGTCGCTGTTACGTCACCATTTTCTGTGACGTAACAGCGACCTTGTAAGTCGCTGTTAGGATCGCTGCTTAGCTGTCAAACACAGCAGCCGAAGCAGCGATCATAACCGCGAGAGCAGGGAGCCGCGCACACTGCTTAGCGCTGGCTCTTTGCTCTCCTAGCTACAGTACACATTGGGTTAATTAACCCGATGTGTACTGCAGCTACATGTGCAGAGAGCCGGAGCCGGCAGCACAGGCAGCATGAGAGCTGCGGAGGCTGGTAACTAAGGTTAATATCTGGTAACCACCTTGGTTACCCGATGCTTACCCTGGTTACAGCTTACCGCAGGCTGCCAGATGCCGGCTCCTGCTCCCTGCTCACTTCATTTCGTCGCTCTCTCGCTGTCACACACAGCGATCTGTGTGTCACAGCGTGAGAGCGCCTTTGAAGAAAACGAACCAGGGCTGTGTGTAACGAGCAGCGATCTCGCAGCAGGGGCCAGATCGCTGCTCAGTGTCACACAGAGCGAGATCGCTAATGAGGTCACTGTTGCGTCACCAAAACCGTGCCGTAGCAGCGATTTCGGTAGCGATCTCGCGATGTGTGAAGCACCCCTTAGGAGTTTGTATGTTGTCCTCATGTTTGTTTTGTTTTTCCTCCCAGATTTCCTCCAAAGACACTGAAAGGGAATTTGGATTGTGAACCCGAATGGGGACAGTGATAATCATATCTGTAGAGCGTGGTAGAATTAATAGCGCTATGTAAGGAAGTAAAGTAAATAAATTCCCTCAATAGGATATATATAGTGATGATCTGGGAGGTAAACATATACAGTGAATTTCTCTGTGCCATCAATTGCTGGCCCAGCACTAGGGATGAGCAGACCCGTGGATGTCTGGGTTCGGCCAGACTATAGTTAAAAGTTCAGTTCAGGACCCGAACTTGACCCTGAACCCCATACAAGTCAATGAGATCCCAAACTTTGGCTGTAAAATCATTGCAATAAAAACTAGGGGGCTACAAAATGGAGGGAAGAGTAGAACAATTGCCCTGCAAAACTGGAAAAAAAAAAAAAAGTGGGGTCCCCTCTATTTTTCATAACCAGTGTAGGTAACGCAGGCAGCTGGGGCTTGTATTATCAGGCTGAGATGGATATTTGACTCTACCCGACCTAAAAATTGCCAGCAGCAGGTACGGGCTGCTGTCGGGGGTAATACTTATTAACAGCTGAAATCAAACCCAGGGGTTAGTAATGAAGAGGCGTCTATCAGACATACTCATTACTAACCTGGTAAATCTTACAAATGTTCCCTTGCTTTTTACTGTGTAATGTCTGATCGTACAGGGATATGGTCTGATCATGCCACATCTCCTGGCCGGGGTGGAAGTAAAAAGTATATCCGTACATTACAGGAACACAAATTTTATTTGAGGTAAAACATTTTTTTGGAACAGACAGGGAAATTCTTTACCTCACACAACAATCTGCTATGATCCCATGCTGTTGTGTGTGTATGTATACTCTTCCTCTCTGGCCAGAAGCTGTGGTATGATCAGACAATGTCACTGTACAGTCAGACACAGTCATTACACAGTATGTACCATGGACACATTGAAAATTATTTCAGCACAGGGGTTTTTTTTTTGTTTTTGTTTGTTTGTTTTTTTTTTTTTACACATCCATTTGTGGAAATAGGTTTTCAAGTTCTGTTGATTAAAATTAATTTTGTGGGAAAACTAAATTAACGTTGGGGTTGCAAGAAATTCAAATCTAATGACAAATGTTCCACTGTAAATGGTCAATATAGGTAAATCCTGCTATAGAATGCCCTTTATTTAGGCTTGTGATTTAACTTGTGTTGAGTGTTTTGCCGTCATAAACCACTGTGGTTGTGTTTTGGTTTGTTTTGTTTTTTGTTTTTTTCTTGTTCTTCACTAAATGTCAAGTAAGGCTTTGGGTTGTTCACTGTCACAATAATTTGGGAAGGGGCAACTTTGTGCATCAAAACATACATTCAGACCAAGAGAGCTTCTGAATGTAGTCGTTGGGCTTCTATAATCTTTCTTAACCTAACAGTATCTCTTTTGGAAAATTTAGGTAATTTAAAACTTGTATTTCCTTACTGAATTAAACAAAAAATGAAAAATATATATTTTTACAAGTGGGATTGTGCTCATTTTAATATATTGCTTTTTTTTTTTTTTTTTTTTTTTTTTTTTTTTTTAGGGTTTGGTGAATTGCCCTTTATCCTCTATGAACTGGTAATCATGGCTTTGATTTAGTTCAACTGAAATTACAAAGGTAGGTAACATAGGTGAGCTTCTGTCTTTTGTATACCCTTAGAGCTATATTTACCCATCCAAGATGTAAGCGAATGTCAGTAGTAGGTACAGAATTGAGGACAAATCTTTCCTGTGTTTTTTGGGGTTTTTTTGTATTGTAAAAATAACATCACTCTTTGTAATTCAGATATAAGGTGGTCATGATTGTGATTTGTCCTCTTTAATGCTGCATCAAATAATTAATAGAAATAAGAAGGTATAGAAATTTTGGCCAGTGACTGAATCTTTGTGATTTCAGCTCTGCTTGACACTAATTTTTTATTTTAAAAAGAAAAAACTGAGATGCAATTGAAGTGCAGACTTTCAGATCTATTTAGAGCGGGGGTGAACAAAAATATGCTCTGAAACGTTTAGTAAATTAACCTATTTTTGTACGAAGCTGCCTCATTTTAGGAGCTCAAAAGTCGCTTGAAAAATCTTTACCATCAATAAAATGTTAATTTTTAACACTAGAACTACTGAAGTCATTTTGACTACTTTGCACCGTGTATTTCTATATAGGTGTCACGAGTCCAGTAGTTCTAGTGTTAATACTTTGTAGAGAATCCTTTAAATGTACGCCCCTTACCGTTTGGCATTTTTCATGTTTTCCTTTGTTTTTTTTTTTGCCATCATTCTGGTCCTCCTGCAT
The DNA here is from genome assembly GCF_048569485.1 of Anomaloglossus baeobatrachus. NCBI lineage: Eukaryota > Metazoa > Chordata > Amphibia > Anura > Aromobatidae > Anomaloglossus > Anomaloglossus baeobatrachus. The sequence continues at coordinate 165,820,793 of NC_134358.1, read as the reverse complement.
CATCTTGTGACTTTAACTTCTCACTGGTCAGCAGTCAGAATGCGTCACAAGCTCACAATACAACTCTGAGATGGAGAATGAGGCTGCCGTAGAGTTGTATTGCTTTGTGACTTCCAGCATGCTCCATGAAACAATGGAGCTACCGGTTGGTCACCAATGGCTGGAGATCAGCAGGAGCAGTGGTTTTAGAAGGTGAAGCCTCTGGAATGCGAGTATAATACTAGGAGCAATGGACTTAAATTCAAAGCACCACTCCAGCGGGGTAGTTAAAAAAAAAAAAAACCCACACACAAGCTGGAGTGGTGCTTCAAGCACGTTAAATGCATGCTCAATGAGGTTGAGATCTTTTGATTGACTCTGCGATAGCCAAATATTCCACTTCTTTGTCTTTAAACTCCTGGATTGATTTCAGTTTTTGGGTCACTGTCCAGCTACACTGTGAAGCGCCATCCAATCAACCTTGCTGCATGTGATTCAATCTGAGTAGAAAGTCTAGCCCTGTACACTTCAGAATTCATCCGGCTGCTTCTGTCTTCAGTCAAATCATCAATAAATAAACTCTAGTGCTGCAGGGCCTTTGGAAGCCATACATGCCCCGCCATCACACTGCCTGTTTTAGGGTATGTGCGCACGTTGCTTTTTACCTGCTTTTTTGCTGCTTTTTCTTCTGCGCTGTTTAATGCCAAAATGGATGTGTTCTTCTATTCAAGCAAAGTCTATGGGAATTTGGGTTTCTTGTTCACACTATGTTGTTCAAAATGCTGCCTTTTTGTGGCAGAACTTTGGTCAAAAACTCAGCTTTTCAAAGAAGCAACATGTCAATTGTTTTTGCCATTTGGGTTTTGCACTGCAAAGCTGAGTTTTTGACCAAAGTTCTGCCACAAAAAGGCAGCATTTTGAACAACATAGTGTGAACAAGAAACCCAAATTCCCATAGACTTTGCTTGAATAGAAGAACACATCCATTTTGGCATTAAACAGCGCAGAAGAAAAAGCAGCAAAAAAGCAGGTAAAAAGCAACGTGCGCACATACCCTTACAGAGTAAGTGGTGTGTTTTGGATCACAAGCTGTTCCAAGCCTTCTAAACACATTTCTTCTTCCCATCATTCTCGTACAGGTTTATTTTCATTTTGATCTGTCCAAAGAATGCTTTTCCAAAACTGGGCTGACGACTTTAAGTTGTGGTTTTTTTTTTTTTATTTTTTTATTTTTATTTGGGCAGTCTAATGTGGCCTTTCAATTTTTAAGGCTGATTTTAATTGTGAGCAATCTGTATTTGCTCCTTTTTGAAGTCTTCTCTTTATGGTAGACTGATACTGAATCACCTACTTTCTGCTGAATGTTCTTCACTTTGTGGCTGTTTTTTTTGATCACTGTTGTCACTGACCACTGTCTTCTGTGAACTTCCAGGCATTTTTATTTTTGATCCATGTACCAAACTGTTGATTTGGTAATTCCTAGCATTTCTACTTTCCCTCTGATGGATTCCTTCCTTTTTTTTTTTTTTTTTGCCTAATAATGGTCTGTTTCTTTTCTCTTGAGAGCTCTTTTGACCACATATTGTGAGTTAACATTAAAATGGTTGTCCACTATATTGACATTGATGGGCTATCCTTAGGATAGATTATTAATGTCTGATCAGCCGAGTCAGATACCTTGCACCCCTCACCGCTCAGCTGTTCTCGGTCCCGGCAGCAGGCAGCCGGAAATGCTTAGTTCCGGAGCTCAGTCTTCTGATCGTAGCCGAGGCCAGGTACTACACATCTGCCTTTTATTGATTAGAATAGGAGGTGGATGTGTTGTACCTTGCCGCGGCCGCTATGAGAAGACTGAGCAGCTCCGGAACTGATCATTTCCGGCTGCCAATGCTGAGAAAAGCTGATCGGCGGGGTTAGTGTGTCAGACCCCGGACGTTTTGACATTGATGACCTATCCTAAGGCTAGGCCAGCAATGTCAAAGTAGTGGATAAGTGCTTTAATGGCTTCCAAATGTAACATCTAGAATCTGCTCCAGAACTTCTTACCTGCTTAATTGATGATGGGATTACTGAGGGAAATAGCCCATGCAGCCCATTAAAAAGCTTTTGAGAATTGTCCAATTACTTTTGGTCTCTCTGAATTAAATAGCTGTAATTTCTAAACCCTTACTCCAATTAGGAAGTGAGCACCTTGAAATTAAACCGGAGTCTGCACTTTAAGCCTATATTGATTTATATGGGGAGATAAGGTATGCACACCAGTGACTATGTAAGGGGAATACATGGAATAGCAGAAACTGCTGTGTGAATACTGACTTGAAAAATCCAATAGCTATATGAAGAGTGAAAATGTGAAAAATGGAATCTGCATTACTGCCATGAACATATGAATCAAGAGAAATTTAGCTACTGAATTGATCAATGCAATAGAGCCCCAACACTACGCCAAAGTATTTCTCTACGTTGTTATTGTTAGTAGTTTTTCGTTTGTGAACCCTCCCCACCACACCTATTGCCAATCCATATAATACGCATAAATAGCCTGGGTCTCAGCTTCCCATACACGGTAAGTTTTTTAACTGCATGAGAGGACACACACAAGCTAGGGACCCCAACGTAGAGAAATACTTTGGCGTAGTGTTGGGGCTCTATTGTATTGATCACTGGTGCGTGATTGCGACATTGAAGTAAAAGCAACAAAGCTGATATACTAAGCAGCTACAAAGTGTGTGGACCAGTGTAATCCATGAGGTTGATGCAGCTGATGGATGATGGTGTTTTACACTTGCCAATTTTAAGACCCCCTATTCATTCCTTCCTGAATGATGCATATGCAAAGGCTGACCACTCCTGTGCTTTCCATGAAAGGGCTACTGCCACACACTTTTGGCAGCGCCTAGTCTCCAGGGAGAACAAAATCCATTAAAATTCAAAAAGCTGGATTCTTCCTCCCCCTTCCACCAAACATCAGTCACTCTAGTGTGGGTGGGGGCCTTTTCTCATCTATCAGATGATCATGTTGAAATTGACAGGTTCTTTGGACTTCAGTCTAAAGTACATTAATATTGACTATTCAGATACGTCATTAATTTTAAATGTGATTGATAGACTTTAGGGGTTACCCACAAGAAGTACAGATCATCAGGTTTCAGAATTAAAGTCTATACAAATCAGACTAAATAAAGTAGGTAAAACATGACTTTTGTCCATTGTATGTGTATCTATTCCTTCTGCTCTCCTTGGAAATGTGCTACCGCCAGAGATGTCTGGCAGCGGCTTTTCCTCTTCTCGTTGAACACTCGTAAATGCTTGGCCACATATTCATATATGTATGTGTCACATGAATACGTGTCCAAGCATTTACGAGTGTTCAACGGAGGAGTCAGGAGAGATGGTAGTTACTGTCTATGGTGTAATGGCACCTTAACCATTTCAAACAGCCACCATAATGTTCTGTATGACCAAAGCGGTTTTGTAGTCCAATATAAGGCTTTTAGATTGGAAAAATAATTTTTGAATGTGCTGCAAATGAGCCCAAACTATTTGCTTCTCCCATGTTATATTTGCTTCAAATCTTCTAAAAGCATTAACCTGACTTGATTGACATCCACAAAGACATGATAAGGCTATGTGCGCACGTTGCGTAAAAACATGCAGTTACGCTGCGCTTTGTAGCGCAGCGTAACTGCATGCGTCCTGCGGCCCATGCACAGTCTATGGAGATTGTGCAGGGGCCGTGCGCACGTGGCGTCTAAGAGCGCAGCGCTTCGGCTACTGCCGAAGCGCTGCGCAAAAAGAAGTGACATGTCACTTCTTTCCTGCGCTTTGCCGGCAGCTCCTGCTCTGTCTATGGCAGGAGCTGCAGGCAGAGCGCATGGAATCGGCGCTCACTACGGACATTTCTGCAGCGATCTAAAGCGCACATGTGCTCTTCAGATCGCTGCAGAAATTTCTGCAGGGCTTGTACGCAACGTGCGCACATAGCCTAAAGCTGCAAAATTTGGCATATCTAGCTTACTTGTGAATACAGAGTTAAATCTTGGTGTATCATGCCACATCTCCTGGGCAGGGGAGGACTCAAGAGTATACAGACATTACAGCATGGGATTGCAGCTGATTTCTTTTTGTGAGGTAAAGCATTCCCGTATGCTTCTTCTTTTCTTCCCCCCCCCCCCCAATATATAAACAGGCAGAAAAATGCTTTACATCGCAATAAGAATCCGCTATGATCCTGTTTTGTCATATCTGTATACTCTTGCTTTCTCCCCTGCGGAGATGTGGTATGATCAGTCCATGTCCCTGCATGGTCAGACATGGCCATTACACAGTACATAGCAGTGACACACATGTAAGATTATCTCAGCACAGGAACATTTTATATAAACGCATCCAATTGTAGAAATGTATTATATTTCCAAGATCTATAGATTTAAAATTAACTTTGTGAGAAAAACCCCTTTGGTTCCCTTTAATCAGCTGGATTTTCGTATATAAGCTAAACCCAGTGCCATACTGGCACCATCAGGCTGAGTCTATACATACCTGTAGTGGTCAGCTCGGATGTTTAGGTATTGAAACCCAGGAAAGTAAAGTTTATAAAATCGGCAGCTTCTTGAGTGACAGCAGCTGAGGATCAGATAATATCTGGGGGGTATGCATACTTATCCCCATCCCCTGTTATAATTAGCATAAGCATATTTATATAAATATATATATATATATATATATATATATATATACACATACATACATACATACATACATACATACATACATACATACATACATACATACATACATACATACAGCATATTATGGGGTTTTTTTTTATTTCAAAATCTAAACATCTGAGCTGCCCACTACAGGTATGTATAGAATCAGCCTGATAGTGCTAGTATAGCACTGGCTTTAGCTTATATACGAAGATCCTGCTGATTGGATCCCTTTGAAGTTTCATTTAACTCTGTCAATTCTTTCTGTAAAAATGTCATACTGCTGATTTTATATAAGGAATATTAGAAAAACAACGAAATAAAAATATACACTTAAGAAATCACTGTTCCTCTTTAATAGTTTTGTTTACTGGCAGCAGTTCTTCTTGCATAATCTTCTGAACATGATCACTCTGTCCTTGGGTCACATTCATCCTTGAATTGCAGATTTACAAGTGGATGTTTGTTTGGTTGTGGACAAGAAGTCTGTAAAATCCAAACAAGGTGTATATGTCTTAATGAGACTTGAGTGTCTGTGTTGTCGAGTCCACTGGTCTTCGGCGCGCTGCATCTATCTATATACTTTTGCTTATATTGAAAAAATAGGGATCACAAGGTTTAAAGAAAAACAAAGAAAAAAAACCCTTTAGTTTAGTCTTTAGCGTTACACGATAGACAAAGCAACCTTTCCCGTGATACCCTGCTTGACGCAAAGGGCAAGTTCATTTTGGAAATAAAGGTTTCAGATTAACATATTTGAACCTTGAGACTTTTGGCATGTCTGTGTATGTTTTAATAATTACAATAGTCTGAAAGTTGCATTCACCTAGGTTTACTGTTACTTGGCTTATGAGTGTAAAAGGAAAGTAAAAGTGACCATACACCTCATTTAACCAGTTCCTATTCCTCCCAAGTAGTCGTTCTTTGAATAGAAGTGAGATAGTAGTATTACTATTGCTATTGATTTTATATAGTGCCAGCATATTCCACATCACTGATATTGCATAATAAACTGCATAGATGTAGACAGGAAAAAAAGAGTAACTCTAGGATCTTGCTTTCACCTGTGCTGACGCTATATAAACAGCATGGTTTTCAATACCATTTACACTGCCCCTGGAAAAAGCACCTTAGCGAAACGATCGTTGGGGGACCGCCCCTGCCACTCACCGTGACCACACATCTCTTCAGGTAAACTTTGAACCTTTACAAAGATTCTTTTTCTTGGTTGCTCCTCATCTTCATGTTATTGCCCCTCTTATACATGGGTCTCTAGTATATCACCAAGCTTTCCCTGCTATCTAACATAGCTTCAGTTTATATTTATCATCAGCCACTGCTCTTTTTATGATTGAATAATACTTATAATATCCAGCTATGTTATAGACATGGTGTCAACCACTTTAAATTGCTTCATATCTATTTAATTTATATGCTGAATCAGCCCTTGAGCTGGCATTATAACTGTTGCTCCTCTGATAGTTCATCTATTTGACCCCATATGCCTGACAATTGTTTTGGCCTTCACTCTCATAATAGGAGTTATGCAATTTTTTATGAGGACACGTTGATATGTCTTTGAATTATGCTATATTTGTAATATATGGGATTGTAATTTCATAGTCCTAGTTGTGTGGTCACGCTGCCTGGGAGGGGGTTTTTATTTATTTTTTTTTCCTGTCTAGATCTGCGCAGGTTATTATGCAATTCTGCTGTCATTGTCATTATACCTGAGCGACATGTTTTTTTAACTTTTACTACTTGCATATTTTTAAATAAAAAAATAAACTGATATTTATCAATAAAATCAAATATATTTCATTATAATTTTTTTGGTTTTCTTTCTTCCTTCCTCCTCTTCATATCATGTTTATTGAAGAACATACCCACCCAAGGGCCACTATTTAGTGGTACGTTGGTGGATTATTGTTGTGTTATGACCCCTTTTGCATTGTGTTTAATATTCCACATCCCTGTACAATTTAAGCAGGGACATGTACAGATAAGTCATTACAGAGTAACCTCTAGTTCAACAGTTACAGGAGGAGTAGGGCCTGCCTATAATCTATAAGGAAAAACGGGGGCACAATAGATTTAAAGCGAACTTGTTTGTCCCCTTTAAGCTGCTGCCACCACCAGTGGGCCCTTATATAAAGTATTCTGGAGTGCTGTATATAAGAGCACAGGCTGCTGTGTATAATGTAAAAAACAACTTTTATTATACTCAGCTGCAACATGGTCTACTCCGATAGGCATTGTTCCTATCTTCTTGCGATCTCCGTCCTCCTGCCCTGCTCCATGTATATGATGCATCTAGCATCATCCACACAGAATTCCTCATTGTTCTCCTGCGCATGCGCACTTCTCTCTGCCCTGCTGAGGACAGAGCAAAGTATTGTCAAGCAGCTCCAGAAAGGAAAAAGACCGCACTCGTCCGCTGTGCAGAAATCCTTTTTATTAGAACATGTGCAGGTTAAAAAGCAGGAGGAGAACTAGGTGCAGGTTCCTCGCAACGACGGCAGTTTCGCCTGTAAATTAGGCTTCGACTGGTCCACCAGTGGAACCTGCGGTGGACCAGTCTAAGCCTAATTTACAGGCGAAACGGCCGTCGTCCCTTGCGAGGAACCTGCACCTAGTTCTCCTCCAGCCTTTTAACCTGCACATGTTCTAATAAAAAGAATTTCTGCTTAGCAGACGAGTGCAGTCTTTTTCCTTTCTGGAGCTGCTTGGATTTACCCCCTGTTTGTGGACGGGCACCCCGCATCCGACAGACATTGCAAGTTGGAGCCACACTCCTAGCGCACATGCGATTCCGCAAGGTAACACTCAGTGGTGCGGGACTATTCTCTCTATATTTGAGCAAAGTATTGTAATGGGTATGCGAGGGCAGTCTTTGACCTTTCCCCGCTGCAGAGAGCAGGGCGCAGGAGTGCAATGGAGGATGTAGGACGCATCCTCCACACAAAGCAAGGAGTACGATGATTGCTAAAAACGAGCAGGCGCTGGGACAAGACCAGCATCACCCACCGGACCACGCTGCAGGCAAGTATAATAAAAGCTGTTTTTTACTTTCCACAGATCGGCCTTAGCATTTATATACAGTATTCTAGAATGCTTTATTAACATAAGAGCTTACTGGTGGTGGCTGCAACTTATAAGGGGACAAATCTGGCGACAGGTTCCCTTTCTTAAAGTACCTGTCATGTATAGTCCAGTCATAACTACTATGATGGCGGTTTTCATATAAAGCTATAGGAGCCAAGTGCTATTAGGAGCATGAAGGACGTGGACACCAGATTGAGTAAAAATTAGAAGGGAGAACAGGCAAAAGTTAATTAGTCAAGTTGTTTGCCTAAAGAGATTGTGGTTTTTTTTTTTTTTTGGTTTTTTTTTAAACCCCTCTTAAAATGTGGGGGCTAGGTATTAGTTGGATTGTCCACGGTATTGCATTCCAGAAAACTAGTGCAGCACGAGTTAAGTCTTGGAGACTGAAGTAGAAAAATCTGATTTATAGATTATATTTGTTTTATATCCGTTGCAGAATAAATGAGTAGGGTGATAGACAGATGTTGTAATGTAGTATACTGCCAACCGCTAAGTATGGCCATAATAAACGATAACTATATTTTGCAATTTTTCTCCTGAGCGGACTGTTGACTCTAAGCCTCTTTCGCCCTCCAACCTCTCCACCATCACATCTTCATAGATTTGTTTAGGCCTTGGCTGTGGCTGTAATTTGATTCCTCACTGAAGACAGATCTGACTAGTTTTATTTTACTCACTTATATAGCACCATTAATTCCACAGCGCTTTACTGGCCATCATTGGTGTGACTACTATTCCCAATTCCCAGGGTATATTTGAAGTATGGGGGGAAATCCATGTAAAATGGTGAGAACATGAAAGCTCCTCGCAGATGTTGTCCTTGGTGGGGAGTAAACACAAGGACTACAGTTCTGCAAAGCAACAGTGCAAATGACTGAGCAATTTGAGTGCAAGATCAGTACGTACTGGACATGTTGACAGCGTGGCAAGACACATTTTTCTGTAATAGTTACAGTACAACATTTCCGGTCTTTGATTGTACAAAGCAACTTGTGTTCGCTAGTGATGGTGACTTTTATGGAAATTAAACGGGGCAAATTATATATATATATGTGTGTGTATGTATATATGTGTGTATGTATATATGTGTGTAATATTATAATATAATATAATAGAGATTATATATATATATATATATATATATATATATATATATATATATATATATATATATATATATATATATATATAATCTATCTCTATTATATTATAATATTACACACATATACATACACACATATATACATATATACATACACACATATATACATATATACATACACACATATATACATACACACATATATACATACACACACACACATATATATATATATATATATATATATATATATATATATATATATATATATATATATATATATATATATATATATATATATATAATCTGTGCTGCACATTTACTACCTATTTATACAGGACCGTGTACTTTAATGATCATGTTTATGCTGGAATAAAACTCATAGCATCTAAAGAACAAGAGCTTTGCTCATGCGTCTTGTGACTGCCTGTATTCTTATGCTGGGTTCACACATAGCGACGCAGCAGCAATCACGACAGGCAACCTGACCATATCAGGATCGCTGCTGCGTCGTTACATGGTCGCTGGTGAGCTGTCAAACAGGCAGATCTCACCCAATGACCAGCCCCCACCCAGCAGCGACGGGTGGAAGCTGTGCTGCGCGTGGTAACTAAGGTAAATATCGGGTAACCAAGGGCTTGGTTACCTGATATTTACATTGGTTACCAGCGCACACCGCTTAGCGCTGGCTCCCTGCACACCAGAGTACACATCGGGTTAATAAGCAAACTCTTGCTTATTTACCCGATGTGTACTCTGGCGTGCAGGGAGCAGGCTGCGTGAGAGCGGCAGACGCTGGTAACGAAGGTAAATATCGGGTAACCAAAGAAAGGGCTTCCCTTGGTTACCCAATGTTTACCTTGGTTACAGCTTACCGCAGGCTGCCAGAAGCCGGCTCCTGCTCCCTGCTCACTTCAGTTCGTCGCTCTCTCGCTGTCACACACAGCGATGTGTGCTTCACAGCGGGACAGCAACGAGCAAAAAATGAAGCAGGACATTCAGCAACGAGCGGCGACCTCACAGCAGGGACCAGCTCGTTGCTGGATGGCACACACGGTGACAGCGACGGGATGTCGCTGCTACGTCACAGAAACTGGTGACGTAGCAGCGACTTCGTTGTCGCTGTGTGTGACACCACCTTTAGACGAGACGATATTAGAACACTCGTATGTTCTACAATTGTGGCCCATTTAGATGAGCCAATAATCAGTTACACCAAACTATTTTTTTGGGGGGGAAATGCTATTAAATGTGTTTGTACTCTTTTTAGGAACTTGATAATAAAATTTAAACTGAATACTCTCCTGAATGTGTAACTGTCCTTCTGCAAATGGATTTATACCAATAGTTTGCTTTAATTACTTCTGTTTGAAAACATTTTATAATCTTGATTTATGACCACATGAAAGTTTAACCTTAATCTGGCCTTAAATCACCTTTACAGATGTTCCAGAGACGGTAGATCAGGGTTTCTGCCCGTACCTTAGAATGAGCGCAGTCTAACTTTCTGTAAATACATAGCTGGCTACCGTGTGAGCTGAGACATATAGAGGGTATAGAAATGTAACTGTTTTTATATATGTTAAAACCTTACTGTAAAGTTTTTTTTGTTTTTTTTTTTGGTTTTTTTTTTGACATATAATTGTTAAAGGTATTCAAATTGTCTCCTTCCTCTCTGAAGAGACAAACTCTAGCGCCACCTATTGGAAGTAGCAATCCTAAAAGTCAAAAGTTGCCCTTTAACGAGCCTTTTCATATGACTTAGGGGTGCTTTACACGTTGCGACATAGCTACCGATATATCGTCGGGGGTCACGTCGCTGGTGACGCACATCCAGCGCCGGTAGCGACATTGCAATGTGTAAATCCTAGGTGCGACGATGTACGAGCACAGAAGCGTACAATATCGCTGATGTGTGTAATGTCATTCATTTCCATAATGTCTGTTCGACCGCAGGTACGATGTTGTTTGTCGTTCCTGCAGCACCACACATCGCTGTGTGTAAACCCGCAGGAGCAATAAACATCTCCTTACCTGCGTCCCGACGGCAATGCGGAAGGGAGAAGGTGGGCGGGATGTTATGTCCCACTCATCTCCACCCTTCCGCTTCTATTGGCCGGCTGATTAGTGACGTCGCGGTGACGCCGAACGCACCTCCCCCTTGAAGGAGGGATTGTTAGGCAGTCACAGCGACTTCGCCGAGCAGCTATGTGCGTGTGAAGCTACCGTAGCGATAATGTTCGCTACGGCAGCAATTACCACATATAGCATGTGCGACGGGTGTGGGTGCTATCGCGCTCGGCATTGCTAGCGATGTCGCAACGTGTAAAGCCCGCCTTAGGATTTATACCAGATCAGAACCCCAATTTGCAGATATGGTGTTTCGGGGTGATTTGACCCTCGTCAGTGCAAAGTATGGCATCTGATCTGGCTTATGAGAAGCTATAGTGGGGTGTAAGGAGAAAACTTTCTCCTTGCGAGACCTGACAAACCAGTCTGACTGCCAGTGAGGGGTCTTATAGATGTAATGCCCCTCTGGGAAATAGTGGGGTCTAAGGGGAAAACTTTTCTCCTTGCGGAGACCTTACTTATTTCCCAGAGGGGCATTGCAGTTCTAAAACCCTTTCACTGGCAGCCAGACTGGTTTGTCAGGTCTTTGCAAGGAGAAAAGTTTTCCCCTTAGTCCCCACTAAGTTAAAGGTACAAATTTTGGATCCAAAAATCTCACAATTCCTTTAAAGTAATATTTTATGAAGGAAGACTAACCTCCTCCATACAAACTTCCCTCTCAGACATCTTTGTGCTGGGCAAGTTCTCTAGAATGCAATACTCTGGACAATCCAAGTTTAATACTGAATCCCCACATTTCAAGAGTGTAGGCAGGTCCACCACTTCAGCTACTTTCCTGTTCCATGTACAATATAAATGAGTTTAAGGCTCTGTGCGCACGTTGCATTTTTTTTGGGTGCAGTTTGGGTAATCACTATTATTGGATTATCACTACAGGACCAGATTTCACATGCATGCCAGTGAGGCTGATCTGTGTAAGGCTATGTGCCCACGTTGCGTTCTGTCCCTGCAGAAATTTCTGCAGTGATTTGAACAGCACACGTGCACTTCAAATCGCTGCAGAAACACTGCATACTGAAAAGCCGATTTCATGCGCTCTGGATGCAGCCTCTCCAGACAGAGCGGGGGCTGCATGCAAAGCACACGAAAGAATTGACATGTCACTTTTTAGAACGCAGTGCTTCGGCAGCAGCCGAAGCGCTGCGTTCTAATACGACACGTGGGCATGGATTAGGCACAATTTTTCATAGATTGTGCTGGGGGCGCAGGACGCATGCAGTTACTGTGGTGCAGATCGCAGCGTAACTGCATGAAAATACGCTACATGGGCACATAGCCTGACTCTGCCCCGTCACTGATTGGCATCTTGCGGACAATGTACATTGTACACTGGACGCGGCCAGTCATTGGTGTGGATGGGACTATACACAGCTTAGCCATTTGAAAACTGCTACATTTACAAGAGAAAACTAGGGATACTAAAAAAAAAACAATTTGCACACAGCAATCCAGTAAGTGAACAATCGCTCGAATTAGTCTCTCTGCCATTACCTAATGCTGCTCTCAGATTCCATAGTAAAACTTCCCTTTAATTGAAACCCATTTGCTTAAATGTTTCAATATGTATGGATTTAAAGGTGGTTACCACTTCTTTTAAATAAAGAAAATCTTAAGTCTTATGGTTTTATTCTCCATATCATGAAAGAATCAATGTTCTACTTAAATGCATTAATGTATGGCAGTAGACACGCGTGGGTCACTCATTTAAGAGGTTCGGAAGAAAAATGCAGGTTGTGCAGATGACTCTTCAACATTTATGCACAGCACTAAGGTCTCTGCCACTGTGACCCATGTTCTTATCAAGGCAATCCCTGGCACATTAGCAAAGTAGTGAATGAGTAACAATTGCAACTAATAATCTACTGTGATGGCGGCTCAAGGCACACATTTCCCAACAAATACAGGAAGCCACGTGAATGAATGTGGAACATCGCCTTCTATTGGTTTCTTTACAGCTTTCTTCTACAAATGTGAAGGTAAATACTAAAGCAAGCCAAATGGCTAAACCATAGTTCCCACTTTAAACTCGGTATAGCAAAATACCATGCAGATATACAGTTATTTTAGATGAGACAAAAAATGTCTTGGCACTCCTTTTTTGCTTACAGTGGAATCCTTTGTGGAATAACGTGGCCCTTCATTCCGATGAACATGTACAATATAAAAATATGTATAAAGGAGTTTAAATATGGTCAGGTTTCCATGTAGAAGTGTATGAACTTGCACAATAGGTATTCTTCCAGACCCCTCTATGTACATGTACGCTTTTTTTAAGCATGCATGTTTTGTCAGTCGTAATAACAGAGAACGTAAAATACAGTTGCATAAAGCCTGCTTAAGTATGGCCGCTCATTACAATACATACTCTCTATTTAGTTTCACATGTTGTATTTTACAGTCTAAGGCTATGTGCCCACGTGTGCGCTCTGCACCGCAGCGTACAAGGTCCGCTTCAGAGCACAGCTGAAAAGCTCCGTTCTGAAGCGCCTGGTGCCTACAGAATTCGTGCGCTCTGAATGCTGCCTCTCCCTATAGACAGCATGCAACGCGCACAAAAGAAGTGACATATCACTTCTAAGAACGCAGCAATTTGGCAGCAGCCAAATCGCTACGTTCTAATACGCCATGTGGGCATGGGTTAGGCACAATCTTCATAGATTGTGCTGGGGACGCAGGACGCATGCAGTTACGCTGCGGTGTAGGTCGCAGCGTAACTGCATGAAAATACGCTACGTGGGCACATAGCCTTAACCATTGCAAGAGACCCTATTGCAGTGTCTTATGAGAACTAAAAAAAAAAAAAATTGGCATGTTGAAATTCCACAAGCGGTACCCTAACTAAAGTTCCCTTAAACTTTTTACTTTTATTAAATAAATACATAAATGATCAAAAACCTTATTAAAATTCCAGGTAGCAGGGCAGTAGATTTTATTTAGTCATTATTGAAATATAGCTATTGGAATGGCTGCGGGCCAAAGATCCCTACCGGTCTACCTGTTGAATTTCCTACCATGCATCTGTTAAGTAAAAACTTCAGCTACAAGCCTCCCCAACATGTTTCATTACTGGCTTCATCAGAGGATTATACAGTACCGACCAAAAGTTTGGACACACCTTCTTGTTCAAAGAGTTTTCTTAATTTTCATGACTCTGAAAATTGTAGATTCACAATGAAGGCATCAAAACTATGAATTAAATCATGTGGAATTAAATACTGTGTGAAACAACTGAAAATGTCTTATATTCTAGGTTCTTCAAAGTAGCCACCTTTTGCTTTGATTACTGCTTTGCACACTTTTGGAATTCTCTTGATGAGCTTCAAGAGGTAGTCACCGGAAATGGTTTTCACTTCACAGGTTTGCCCTGTCAGGTTTAATAAGTGGGATTTCTTTCCTTATAAATGGGGTTGGGACCATCAGTTGAGTTGTGCAGAAGCAGAATTCTGGTGGATTCACAGCTGATAGTCCTACTGAATAGGCTGTTGGCTGCTTTTTTTTTTTTTGGCCATAATACAAATTCTATGTAAAGAAAAACGAGTGGCCATCAGTACTTTAAGAAATGATGGTCAGTCAGTCCGAAAACTGAGAAAACTTTGAAAGTGTCCCCAAGTGCAGTGACAAAAACCATCAAACGCTACAAAGAAACTGGCTCACATGAGGACCGCCCCAGAAAAGGAAGACCAAGAGTCACCTCAGATGCGGAGGATACGTTTATCCAAGTCACCAGCCTCAGAAATTGCAGGTTAAAGGCAGCTCAGATTAGAGACCAGGTCAATGCTACACAGAGTTCTAGCAGCAGACACATCTCTGGAACAACTGTTAAGAGGAGACTTTGTGCAGCAGGCCTTCATGGTAAAATAGCTGCTAGGAAACCACTGCGAAGGACAAGCAACAAGCAGAAGAGTTTGGGCTAAAGAACACAAGGAATGGACATTAGACCACTGGAAATCTGTGCTTTGGTCTGAGGAGTCCAAATTTGAGATCTTTGGATCCAACCACTGTGTCTTTGTAGAAAAGGTGTACGGATGGACTCTATATGGCTGGTTCCCACCGTGAAGCATGAAGGAGGTGGTGTGATGGTGTAGGGGTGCTTTGCTGGTGACACTGTTGAGGATTTATTCAAAATTGAAGGCATACTGAACCAGCATGCCTACCACAGCATCTTGCAGCGGCATGCTATTCCATCCAGTTTGCGTTTAGTTGGACCATTTATTTTTCAACAAGACAATGACCCCGAACACACCTCCACGCTGTGTAAGGGCTATTTGACTAAGGAGAGTGATGGGGTGCTACGACAGATGACCTGGCCTCCAGTCACCAGACCTGAACCCAATCTAGATGGTTTGGGGTGAGCTGGACAGCAGAGTGAAGGCAAAAGGGCCAACAAGTGCTAGGCATATCTGGGAACTCCTTCAAGACTGTTGGAAGACCATTTCCGGTGACTGCCTCTTGAAGCTCATCAAGAGAATGCAAATAGTGTGCAAAGCTGTAATCAAAGCAAAAGCTGGCTACTTTGAAGAACCTAGAATATAAGACATATTTTCA
Organism: Anomaloglossus baeobatrachus; assembly: GCF_048569485.1. Taxonomy (NCBI): domain Eukaryota; kingdom Metazoa; phylum Chordata; class Amphibia; order Anura; family Aromobatidae; genus Anomaloglossus; species Anomaloglossus baeobatrachus. Next base: position 165,805,220 of record NC_134358.1, on the reverse strand, counting down.
GTTGTTTTCACACTTTTTTGTTAAGTATTTCAAATCACGTGTTAATTCATAGTTTTAATGCCTTCAATGTGAATCTACAATTTTCAGTCATGAAAATAAAGAAAACTCTGAGAAAGTGTGTCCAAACGTTTGGTCTGTACTGTATATGGACTATATCCTCAATCCCCTCATAATGCCAGTCATGGTGAAACATGTTGAGGAGGCTTGCAGCTGAACTTTTTCATTTACAGAAGCAGGGTAGGAAACTATTTAAACAGGTAGACAGATAGGGATCTTTGGTCCTCAGCCATTCCAATCCCTGTGATGGTCAATATTTTAAGAATGACTAATTATAATATACCACCCTGCTACAAGGAATTTTAATAAGGTTTTCGGTTATATATGTATTTAGTGAATTAAAGTTAAATTTTATGGGTCTTTCGTTGGGGTACCGCTTGTTGACATTAGCAAATAGTGTTTATTACTCTAAATAATTCAACACACAGCCATGATGTCTAAACCGTTGGCAACAAAAGTGAGTACACCTCTACGTGAAAATGGCCACATTGTACCCAAAGTGTCAATACTTTGTGTGGCCACTGTTCTTTTCAAGCACTACCTTAACTCTCTTGGGAACGGAGTTCACTAGAGATTCACAGGTTGCTACTGGAATCCTCTTCCACTCCTCCAAAACGACATCATGGAGCTTGCGCTCCTCCACCTTCCTTTTTAAGGATGCCCTACAGATGCTTTGCCAGACAAGCACCTTTACCCTCAGTTTCTTTAGCAAGGCTGTGGCAGTGTTGGTTGGGATGTGGGGACATTATCATGTTGGAATACTGTCATACGGCCCAGTTTGAGCATGTCCTTCTATCTGATATGTGGATCAGGTTCTGCCATTAAAGTCAATGGGGATCGGTGAAACATGGATGCAAATCTGCTTCAGTTTTGCATCTGGGTCTCATGGATCTGTTGCTTGGTGATGATAAAATATGAATTAACAGTGGACCCTGCAATAATTAAATAATTTAGTTTCTATTTCTTTTTTTTGGGTTGGAGGGGGCTTGTACCTCTTCAGTAAAAAAAAAAAAAAAGACCCCCCCCCCCCCCCCCCCCGGAAGGGCATCTGTGATAGCGCCTGAGCGAAAGATTGGTCAGGTACTTAAAAAATGTTTTTCCTTCGCTCTTGTTCACATTAGTCTATTATGATTTGATGTGGCTTGCTCATTGCCTGCAGTCTTTACTCTTTCTCTGCTCTGAGATTCTTGCTTTTGTTCTCCTTGAAAAAGTACTATGATCTATGCCTGACATTTAACATGTCACAGTGCAAAAAAGATGTACAAGTTTGGCAAGGTCATAGTATTTTGTCTTAGTTTTAAAGGGGCCAATTTATGGTTTATTTTTAGGTATGTAATGTATTACTTGTAATTGAAGTAATGTCTGGAGAAACCTTAGTTTGTAAATCAAAGGATGCAGAAGATTCTTATTGCTATGGTAATTAGCCATCGAAAATAAACTGTACTCTTGCACTATATACTTAAATGGAACCTAAAATCTTGAGTCTTTTTTTTATATTTATTTTTTTCTTGTAAATTACACTAGCTAATTGCATAACTCGTACGTTCAGAAAAAGATGCGTTTATTTTTTTTACATTAGAATTGAGCCAAATACATTTTTTTTAAGTGCCGCTTACTCATAGTGAAATGTGAATTAATAAAGTAACTTCAACAATTACATCTAAGTAGTAGAATAGGCCTCCTCTTTGTAAATGGCTCTCTGCTGGAGATGTTAGAAAATCGTTAGAAGTCGTTCAGTTTATGGAAATGTGGGAACAGCTGGCAACAAATAGATTTGAAGACTAAGTCAGCCTTCATGTCCCCCGTGATATTCTTGACCAGATCACACGTGCCACCCCCACACGTTCCAAATCTCTGTTTGTCTTGTTTAGCTCAAACTCATTGTCTTCCCTGGTGTTGCTCATTATTTTGACATGTCCCCTGGCTTTTTTGCTGACCACCTGCCCTGTATTAAAGGGCACAAACGCCCCTCCTCCACCTACATTTGACAGATGGGACTCCATAAGGAAAGAAGGGAATTATTGTAAATTGCTGACCACCACTAGGCTAAACCTTGCAGGCAATTATTTTTTTTATATCTAAAGTTAATTTTAATCTCCATTAACTTTTATCCAGATGTGTTTATGTATTTAATGTAATTTAATTATGCTTTCCTCTTGTGTGTTCATAACCCTGCCTTAAACTGATGTAGTATAATAATAATAATAATAATAATTTATTCATTTATATAGAGCGCTAATAATTCCATAGCACTTTACATACATCAGCAGCACTGTCCCCATTGGGGCTCACAATCTAAGGTCCCTAACTGTATGTTTTTTGGAGTGTGGGAGGAACCCGGAGGAAACCCATGCAAACACAGGGAGAACATACAAACTCCTTGCAGATGGTGTCCTTGGTGGGAATTGAACCCAGGACCCCAGCGCTGCAAGACTGCAGTGCTAACCACTGAGCCACCGTGCAGTGTACGGTTGTTTTTTATTTGTATAAATTATTTTTCTAATATAAATATATATATTATTTATATTTGTAGAACTATACAACCCCCCCCCCCCCCACAGTGACTAAATTTAGTTGCCTAATTCGTTTTTCTCTTACAGGACATGGGTAACTCTTACGCAGGGCAGCTGAAGTCTGCCCGGTTTGAGGAAGCCCTTCATAATTCCATAGAACACTCCCTAAGATGTCATAGTGCGGTGCCACGTCCAGTATTTTCCCAGCTCTATCTCAATGAAGAAAGTGTCCCTTCTTCTGCAGATGGTAAGTGTTAAAGAAAATGTGCCAATACGAGATCAGACAGTGGATTGGACAGACCCCAATGCATGCTGGGTGGTACAGTTGGCATGGTAGGTCTATGCTGTACAGCAAGTGTTGTGAATGAGTCCTATTATAATTGTGTCCAGGTCCTAATAATAATTATTAGGACCTGGGCACATTGGTCACTTAGCATGCACTAGCATCGTTCAACATCTAATATCAGGTAGGAGAGTTTGCCTGGACAACCTTTTAGAAGTATAAACAGGAGAGACAGGAGTTTTTGTTTTTTTTTTAGTCAAAAATGTGTAAAGTCTTTATTAGATGGGAGTTAAATTTAGAATGCAATCAAGAAGTCTAAACACATAGATATATATACAGACAAATGAAACATACAATGGGTAAAGCACCAAATAACACTACTTATGTATAATTTCTCATAGTCATTTAGTGCAGATCATATGTATAAGGACACAGTGGTCCAATACTTATGACCAAAGCAAGACATATTAAATACATCAAATACCTATTAAAGTGCCATGTGCAAAAAAATAGTACAGATTTAAGACCCTAACGTGCATTTCGCGTGTGTAACTTACCGCTTATTCATGGTGTTATACCAAGCAATGTAACCAAAGTCTCAGTAGCACCTCAAGAACCTGTCATGTTCCCAAACACTATCATCCTTCTGATATGGGTTTAATAGCTTTGTAAAGCTTTGTCCTCTATACTGAAAGCTCGACTACCAGGAGGAAATTGACTATTTCTCCTGGCAGCCTTCAGCTTTCATAGAGGCGCATTTTCAGTCAGTCATTAAACTGTGAGCAGCGGCCAGAAATACACTTGGGCACATTGTCTCATTGTCTGAAAGCCAGGGGCTGCTAGGAGGAATAACGTTAATTTCCTCCTGATACCTGGGCTTCCAGTACGGCAACCACACAGCTTAAGGCTATGTGCCCACGTGTGTGCGCTCTGCACCGCAACGTACAGTCACTGCATGTCCGCTTCAGAGCGCAGCTGAAAAGCTCCGTTCTGAAACTGACTGCAGAATTTGTGTGCTCTGGATGCTGCCTCTCTCTATAGACAGAATGGAGACAGCATGCAGAGCGCACGAAAGAAGTGACATGTTGCTTTTTAGAACGCAGCGATTTGGCAGCATGCAAATCGCTGCGGTCTAAAACGCCACGTGGGCATAAATTATGCACAATCTTCATAGTTTGTGCTGGGGACGCAGGAGGCATGCAATACGCACACGTGGGCACATAGCCTTAGAAGAATATTAACTTGGAGATCAGAGGTGGACATATCATTGGTGTAACTTGTTCATCCGCAAAGGGGCCCAAGAGGGTCAGGGGACCAGTTTCTACCTCCAAAGCAGGTGGAAATGTGCATTATGATTAACTCTTCTGCTGCAAAGTGCCCATATATTGTTTTATGTCTGTGTCCGCCAGTGATGCAGACTAACCCTATAATCTGCAGGTCAGTGGTTTGTGAAATGAAATGTTCCTTTTAATTAGCAGATTGGTTGGTTTGAGCAATGGAGTCATCCGTTTGATAGAACTGCATAACCCCTTTACATCATGACTTTCTTAAATTAATCTAAATATTTTTGCCGCCTGCTTTCATTTGTTTTCAATCCACTATTTTTGTTAAGGTGCTGATGTGAAACCAAAAGTTGAAGAACTTGAGAAGGATTTTACTCAGAGGTACACCCAGAATGGCAGCCTGGACTTCTCAAACAGTCAGTCAGTATGTGAAATGGATGATGATGATGAGGAAGATGAAATGTCTGATTCAAGTAGTCCATCTTTGCCATATGCGCAGAAACCACCCCCAGAAGGTTCTTGTACTGTAGATGGTAAGTGTGAAATGTTTCTTGCAGGGTACATCTTTAAGCACCACACCAGTGTTGTTGTTGTGTTTTTGTTTTTTTTTTTTGTTTTTTTAATCTCCCGGAGTTAAAGTGTTGCTTCAAACTCAAGTCCTCTGCCCCCTGTATTATATTCTCCTTCCGGTGGCTTCATCATTTTACAGCGCTGCTCCTATCCCGCAGCGCTATCTTGTGCCCTTAACTTCTGACTGTCTGGAAGTCCGAATTTACATCACAAGCCCTCATAGAACCAGAACAAGGCTCCCATAGACTTGTATGATTTGGGACCTCCGGCGTGCTCTATGAAATACTGGAGCTGCTGGCAGATCGTTAGTTGATACAGACCGACGGGTGCGACATGGAAACTGATGAAGACTGAGGCAGGTGAGTATAAAGGTACCGTCACACATAACGAGATTGCTAGCGAGATCGCAGCTGAGTTACGGTTTCTGTGACGCAGTAGCGATCCCGTTAGCGATCTTGTGTGACACCTACCAGCGATCAGGCCCCTGCTGTGAGATCTCTAGTCGTTGCTGAATGGTCCAGGCCATTTTCTTCAAAGGCGATGTCCTACTGGGCAGGACACATCACTGTGTTTGACACTGTGTGACAGGGTCACAGTGACTGCTGAGATCGTTATACAGGTCGCTACCGCGACCTGTATTGTTCCTGCATCGCTAGTGAGATCTGACTGTGTGACATCTCACCTGCGACCTTCCAGCGACTTAGGCTGCTTTCACACTACGTCTTTTTAACATGCGTCCTGAACGTTTTTTTGCTGCAAAAGCGGATCCTGCTTTTACAGCAAAAAACGCATGCAAACGCATGTGTTACTTTGCAGGATCCTGTCACTGGCTGTTTAGGGGCGGGCATTGGAGTCATGTGATCGGGAGTGAGGGGAACTAAACGTGCCAGACTGGGAGCCGGCTTCTGACAGCTGCAGACGCTCGTAACCAAGGTAAACATCGGGCTTGGATACCCGATATTTACCTTGGTTACGAGTGTCCGCAGCTCTCAGGTGGGAGAGAGAGGGAGGAGAGGAAGGGGGAAAGTCTGTCTAGAGAGGGTGAGGGAGGGAGGGAGGAGGAGAGAGAGACAGATCACGGGAGACTGGTTCTGGGCATGCTCAGTACTTTCTGGGCATGCTCAGTACAAAAGCAGGATCCTGTTACAACGCAACTCAACGCATTCTGCTAGGCAGGATCCAGATCTCATTGAAATGCATTGCAGCTCGCGGCGCAATGTGAAGGATCCTGTGATATGCGTTATTTTGACAAAGGTAAAAAAAACGCTACAAGTAGCGTTTTTGAAACATGTTAAAATAACGCAAAAGTACGGATCCTGAGTCTAACGCACGCAAACGCATGCGAACGCAGGTGGACGCGAGTCCATTGCAAATGCATTAAGTGAAAACGCATTTGCACTGGATCCGTTTTTCCGCTAAAAAAACGTTATGGACGGATGTTAAATAAACGTAGTGTGAAACCAGCCTTACCTGCGATCTCTATCAGGTCGCATCGTTTTCGGGATCGCTGGTAAGTCGTTGTGTGTGACTGGGCCTTAAGACGGGGGGCAGGGGACTTACGTTTAACCCCTTCACGACTGGCCGAATTTTCGCTTTCCGTTTTTTTTTTTCGCCATTCTTTTTCTGAGAGACGTAACTTTTTTATTTTTCAGTCAATATGGTCATGTGAGGGCTCATTTTTTGAGGAATGAGCTGTACTTTTAAATGAAACCATCTGTTTTACCATACAGTGTACTGGAAAACGGCAAAAAAATTCCAAATGCAGAAAAATTGCAAAAAAAGTGCGATAGCACTATGGTTTTTGAGATATTTTATTCACTGTGTTCACTATATGGTAGAACTGATATGTTGGTGTGATGCCTCAGGTCAGTGCGAGTTCGTAGACACCAAACATGTATAGGTTTACTTTTATATAAGGGGTTAGAAAAATCGGAAGTTCGTCCGAAAAAAGTGGCGCACGTTTTACGCCATATTCCATGACCCGTAGCGTTCTCATTTTTCGGGATCTATGGCTCAGTGACGGCTTATTTTTTGCGTCTCGAGCTGACGTTTTTAACGGTACCATTTTTGCGCAGATGCTACGTTTTGATCGACTCTTATTACATTTTGCGCAAACGTTGTGGCGACAAAAAAAACGTTGTTTTGGCGTTTAGAATTTTTTTGCCGCTACGCCATATACTGACCAGATTAATTGATTTTATATTTTGATAGATCGGGCATTTCTGAACGTGGCGATACCAAAAGTGTGTGTATATTTTTTTTATTTTTTTAACCCTTTAATTTTCAATGGGGCGAATGGGGGGGTGATTTGAACTTTTAGGTTTTTTTGTTTTTTTTTTTTAATTTTTTAAAACTTTTTTTTAACTTTTTATTTTTATTTTACTAGTCCCCCTAGGGGGCTATTGCGATCAGCAATCCAATCACTCTGCAGTATCTGCTGATCACAGCTACAAGGCTGTAAACAGCAGATACACTCTTTCTCTTTTGCTGTGCCGCTGGCACAGCGAAAGTGAAAGCAAGTCATGTGTAGTACAGGAGTCATCACATGACCCTGTGCTACCATGACAACTATCGGAAGTCACGTGATCGCGTCACGTGACTTCCGGTATCGGGCGGTAAGTAAAACTTTACCACAATCGCGCTTATAATGGCGCTGTCACGTATTGACAGCGCCATTTAAGGGGTTAATCGGCACGAGCAGATAACGATTCAGCTCGTGCCTAGCAGGCACACATCTCAGCTGTGAAAATCAGCTGAGATGTGTGCCGATCGTGGCATGCTGCCGCTGGAGGACCGCGGGCAGTAACATTATGACATTTAGGACGTAATTTTACTGCCCGTGGTCGTTAAGGGGTTAAAGCACCTCTCCATTGGGGAAATAAACAAAAAGAAAATGCTGGAGTGGTGCCTTAAAGTAGTTCTCCAGTTCTGAACATCGTGACCGTCCATATGGTTTTTCTGTTACAAATCTAAAGGTGTCCTGCCTGAGGCAGCTACCATAAGTGAACGCTCCCTGCCTTCATTGCATTGCACTATGCTTTATCTATGCAGTATGTGTTGCCAAAAGATGTAATGTGTTACTTTGAGCATGGTGACAATAGGGCTTGGCATCAGAAAACCATGTACGTTTTCATTCATATAATACACAATCAGTATAGTTTTACCAGTGTTGAACATGTAGTAAAATTGTCTTCCCTTTACATGCTTTATTTAAAACCATTTTTGAACAACGTATGGTACCTACATAGGAGTATTTTGTACTTAAGTAATCATATACTTAAAGGGAATCTGTCACTCGGTTCTTGCTACCTAATCTGAGAGCTGCATAGTGACTGGACAGACCCAGATACCAGCAACTTGTCACTTACTGGCCTGTTTAATGTAAATATAATAAAATCACTGTTTTAGCAGCAAGAGATTATCACTAGTGGACTAGAAAATCTGATGAGACATAGTCCTCCCATATTCATGTGCTCTGGATAACCCAACCTGTACCACTGATTAGCAGCTTTCTGCCTATGCAGCATGTACACAGAAAGTGGACTCCTGGCACACGACTGAACAGTTGTTTGGAAGGGCCTTGGCTCTCTGGGAACTTTCCTTTTTACATTGCTCCTAATTTCACATTGCCTTATGTTAGTAGTGGTTGTGCCTGGAATTGCAGCTTGGTTGCTCATACGCCATTTTCTGCAATACCATGCACAGCGGCTACTGAAAGTACTGGTGTTGTAAGGTATAGATAGGGTAATGTAAGCAAAGACTGGGACAAAACGTTGCAAGGAAGGGGGTAACAGAAGTTAAACCTTCGCCTATCGGCTGTGTGCACACAGTGCATTTTTATACTGTTTATGATGCGTTTTTATTAATTTGACACAAATCTGCAAGCAAATCCTGATGCCAGCAAAGTCCATGAGGAACCTGAAGTGTAGTGCACATTGAGGGTTTTGTTTTTTTTCCCCTTACAGATTTGGTGCAGAAAATCTGTAGCATGTCAATTCTTTCAGCTTTGAGTGCATTTTTCACCATTTGAAGGCAATGAAAAAAATGCATAGTGCGTTTGTGCTCTGGGTTTTTCACACAGAGAGATGCAGAAATGGTGCAGAAATTTCTGCAGCTAAATATGCAACGTGCACACACTGCTTTAAAGTCCATTTACATGTAAAGATTTTTCATAAATGTGCATTGTTAGGAATACTCTCTTTACAATACATTTACATTCTAAACAGGCTAATGATGAACAAGCAAAATATTTGAAATAAGTTTGATGCACAAACAGTTAATAATTGGCAGCTTATTGTCCTGTACTGCTGAGGACAGTGGCAGTCTATGTGCACTGAAAGTGATATTACAGATCGTTCACTGCAGCTCTAAAGAGTGGTCTTCCTTTGTAATCTGGATATTAAATGATCGCTGATTAGCAAACAAGTAGCTTATCAGTGGTCGTCTTAATGCTTTAGGATGGTTTTAAATATTGTAACGTTATTAAATTGCTTAATTTAGACACCATGAAAATGAGCAAGTTTTGCTTATTGATTTCCTTTTTCTCTCTGTCATTATCCTACCTTTTTAGAGCTTTTATCTTACCTAGAGTACAGCTGCTTTCCATGGAGGTCTGCCACTATTACTTGTACAGACCCTATCTGAGAGTGCACAGTAGCAACAGTACATTTCAGGAGAGGGGTTAACTCCTAACATACCAGCCACCTCTCCAGCCCATTGATTTCTATACAGCAGTTATCTGCTCACCTCTTTCCTTCACCTTCTTCGCTCCTGACGAGCTGCTGTTATAAATCTTGAAAAATTACCAGCCCACACCACATCATGCTATCAGAGCAGGTACCATTATCATGTTCTGTACAGAGCTGTGTGCTTGTTAAAATGCCCTGTTTCTTTATGGTAATACAGTGATAGCGGTGTACACTCCCGAACAAGCCACTAATAGCTCAATGTGTTAAAGCAGAACTGGTGCTGAGCTTTTAAAGTGTTTTTCGATACTGAATCTCTGCTAATCACCAGAGTTGTTACTGGAGCAGAGCCCATCCTAACTGAAACCAAGAAGTGAGGAGACTGCAGAACTCGGAGCTGCTCAAGAGACAACTTGAGAATAACCCTTTAATACTGATGGCCTTGCCTTAAGATAATCAAAAGCAAGTTTTATAGAAATGAAAATTCCTTTATTAGGGATACAAGATGTTGGTCTCCCAATGGCTAAACAGGACTGACTCTAGGAAAATCTAGACACATTAACAATGTAAAGATCTTGTCAAAATTATTTATCCACTTTATTTTATGCAATTTTAGCCCCCCAATGCAAACTGATAGTAGTGTAATGTAATTATTCATCTACTTCAGGTTTCTGCCAAGCAGGGAAGGATTTACGGTTGGTGTCACTGAGTAAAGAGCAAATTGAGGTTCCTCCTGGCTTTCTTTTGGTTGGAGTGAAGTCGCTGAGTCTCCCTGAACATATTCTTGTCTGTGCAGTTGATAAAAGATTTCTTCCTGATGAAGATGGGAAAAATGCTCTTTTAGGTAAGTGACTTTTGGAAACTTTACTGCTGCACTGTGGCGGCTTTTGCTCATGCAAAAAAAAAAAGCTACTGTGAAAGTCATTTTGAAGATTGCCTAAAATACTTATTATTCCTGCTCATCATTCCGGTTCAGCACCTAATACATTGTAGGTTTATCTGTTACAAATAAAATCCTCCAGACTTGAACTTCCATTAGTTTTGTAAAATCTAATTGTTCAATATTTTTTAAGGTTTCTCTGGAAATTGCATTGGCTGTGGAGAACATGGATTTAGGTATTTCACAGAATTTTCCAATCATATTAACCTAAAACTTACAACTCAGCCAAAGAAGCAAAAGCACTTAAAGTATTATCTTGTGAAGAACTCCCAAGGAGTGCTCTGCAGAGGACCGCTTATCTGCTGGAAAGGTGAATCCCTTTAAATTGATAAATATCAGCTATAAGGTTCAAGTAAAGATCCTTTTTTCATTCATCCCCTTTCAGTGGCTGCCGACTGTCCTCCTCCTCTGCTACAAATAATCTCTGATTATGGAGGGAATGGATTTAAAGATAGGCCTTGTCCTTATTACCTATTAGTGCCTATAGCCCTCATAAAAGAAGTTCTCTGGTTGGGTTCCCCTTTAAAAGACTGAAGGGGAAAGAGTTCTTTGTACCGTACATGCGAGTTGCCACTTATCACATTATAGTATAGTATAGTATAACCCAGGTCTGGGCAAAGTACAGTCCACGGGGGATCAAGACAGCTGAAAATGGCGGGCCACACCATGCCTTCCAGTGCCCAAGCGCCTCTGATGCCCGGTGTTTCCGCTATCCTCACATCCAGGATGCAGATATTGGGGAATTAAGTCGGTGGAGGAGATGAAGCCAGCGCCTCCTTCCACCAGTCGGCAGATGCAATTACATCACATCAGTGCTTCGGCTGTGGAGGGTCACTGCAGCAGGGCGCTGAAGAATGGGAGCGTGTAGAGTCTTGTGGTCTTTTATTATCTTTTCTCTCTCCCATGTAAATGGGCTTATGCTGTATATAGGTCATGTGGGGCTCATGCCGTGTTTGGGAGGCTGTGTGGGGGCTCATGCCGTATTTGGGAGGCTGTGTGCGGGCTCATGCCGTATTTGTGAGGCTGTGTGAGGGGTCATGCTGTATATAGGGGGGATGTCAGCATACTTATTTATGCTTACTATTAAGTGATCCAATTAACAGTACTATTAAATAATAATATATTTTGAGTAGCATTAATTTCAGCCTTTTGGTTCTGCCCTCCACACCAGTCATGATCTCATGTGGCCACTCTGTAAAATTGCCCACCCCTGGTATTGTGCCGCCCCCGCGACAGCCGATGGGCTGCTCGGACCCAGATCCGCAGTGGTTCGAGAGGTCTCCGGATCCGAGGTGGCGTCGCTCGGCACCCTCGGAAATAAACGGGGGGATTGTTGGTGGTTTTGGGATAATGTTCGTGACACCACCCACGGTGTGTGGTAACGTGAGGGACCACCGCTGCCGGTTTTGAGGAGCCCGGGGACGCTTGTGTGTAGCAGCTGAAGTTGTTAACCCCACCATTGGCAGGGGAGTGGTGTCCCGGGGTCCGGTGATGGATGGCGCGGGGAACCCGTTGGGTGCAAGGGGGGGGGGTAACGTGTACTCACAGTCCAAAGTCACTGACGCTGACACCAGGTAAACCAAACTCTTGAGCACTCTGTGGTCCTTGGGCGGGCACGCCGGTTCCGTGTCCTCTTGGTGTTTCCTGTTGACCTGAAGCCTTGTCCCTTGGCACAGTGTGTCCTACGTGTGGATCCCTTACACTTGAAGCGTTTTGGGTCCCGCTCACTTGCATGGCTAGCAGGGTGAGCTTGCTCTCAGGGTTCACGCTTGGGATTTTCTGGACGGTTGTGGGAAGTCCTATCTCCCTCGTTGCTCTAGTACCCAGATTCTGGAGCGGGTGGGGAATGGTTCCTGAAGATTCCGTTCCCGTCGGGTGAATTACTAGGCTGCGTGAAGCTACTTCCCAGCCTAGGGTCCGCGTACCCAATCGTGCCCTGGTCCCTGCCCGGTTGTAGCACAAGGCAGCCGGCCTGCTCCCTGTAGCAGCACCGTGCTCCCTGCCACTACCCCCTGCGACCGGGGTTCCAGCTCCTTCTGGCCAGGCCCACGTCTGGGACTTGTACAGGAGCCCTGCTCCACAGCGTGACCTCTCACTGTCACTGCTGAACTTCAACTTCTCAACGGTACTGACACTTCTGCCTTCCCTCTACCAGCCTTCCATCTGTGTGGCCTATTCCCCTCAGGCTGCCCAATGGGTGTTTTGGGTGTGGTGCAGAGTGTTCCTCAGGATTTGTGTACACATGTTGGCAACAACACCAAAGTGACAGGACCCGTAATCAAGGAGGAGTGGGTGCCATGCAGAAGCGCAGGTTGCACGGCACCCTTGTGAAGACCTGATAGGCCAGGGCGTCACAGTATAACCTGTAGTACATATAACAATCTTGAGAAGTGCAGTTGTGATCCTATGGAAGGTACAGGGTTGTAGCGCTATTTTTATCAGTAGCATATAGCATGAACCTACTGCAATTTTAAAAGTTATTACAACATGCATTTCTATGTTTTTAAGAGCCTCGAAGTCAACCATACCCTAATCCAACTGCCAATCCGATCACTTCCATCTCGCTGACTGCTGAGAATGGAAACACAAATGGGTACAAGTCTGGATTCTTGCGTTCAGGTAATCTTTTTATTCTCTCCAGTCTCCTTACTGCTCCATTTATAATTTTCAAGTATATGAGAGGACATCAATATCTAGATCATTGGATTAGTAAAAATAATATATATTTTTTTCATTGTCTAATAACGAAACTTAATACTCACATGTACGTTTTTGTTATCCGTATTTCTTCATCGTTCCTTATGGGAGACCCAGACCATGGGGTGTATAGCTTCTGCCTCCGGAGGACACACAAAGTACTACACTAAAAAGTGTAGCTCCTCCCTCCTAGCATATACACCCCCTGGATAACCAAATATAGCCAGTTCAACGCTTTGTGTTCAGGAGGCACACATCCACACATGCATCCTCATCTGTTTTTGATTTTTGAAAAGAGTTTGAAGAAAAGCGGGTCCAAGCCTGGACTCCCGGCATGTCCCTTCTCACCCCACTGTGTCGGCTGTTAAGGTTGATTTTCAGGGCTGGAGCCCTTCATGCCGCGCTCCTTCACCATTCCCTCGGGCTCTGGCTTGAAGTGGGAGCCAGCACGGTTCTCACTGCCTTGCAGGAGACCGGTCTCCATCCGCACCCCTTTTGGATCCTGCCGGACGGAGCACTCATCCCTCAGGGACCTGGCCCTGCGTCTCACAAGCTAAGTATCTGAGACGTGGTTATCAGGGGGTCCCTTGTACTTAATTGTTGGGGAGAGTGTGCTGTGTAACTATGCTGACTTTCCAGCCGGTTCTCTGGTTTTCACCGGAGAACCGCGCCGATGGTGCCTGCGCGCCGGCCGCAGTGTTAAATTTAGGCCCCGGCTTCGCCTGAGGCCTACTTTAGTTTTCACTGCCCCTGCATGCCAATCATGCAGAGGGACAGTACAGCTCCGCCCAGCGGCTGTTCAGCACAGGGAAGGGACACTCCTCTCTGAGGAAAGATTCCCTCCCCTGTATACCACCTTTGCCCTCCGGATCCCGGTCTTTGAGATAGGCCCCGCCCCCTCTCCTCGCTCCGGCGCCATTTTATCAGCGTTCTCACACTGATTGGAGCTGCCTGCAGCATCTCTCTGGGGGTCCGGTCTGTGGAGGGCACACAAACGGTCGGGTAAGCCACAGCCTCCGGTTGTGGACCTAGTTATATACTCTCTGGGGACCATTCTACTCAGAACCCCCACTTCAGCAGCATGTCTCACACAAGGAGCAAGGCTGCAAGGCTGTACTCAATATGCACTGCATGTAAGCTCGTACTGCCTGAACCGAGCACATATCCACATTGTGATGCCTGCTCTAACATGGTGGTGCCTCAGCCTGGAGTCTCACTCCCAGTGGTCCCTCCGGCTGCTTCGGCTCCGGTGGCTGAACCCCCGGCTTGGGTAGAATCCTTCTCTAGGTCAATCTCCCAGTCCTTTGCCGACTCCATGGGACAGTTGTCCCGGACTCTGCTGAGCATGCATCAGCCCCCTTCTCAGGGCGCCTCTGCTGCTACGGCTCGCTCAGCAGAGCTCACAGAGCTCAGACCCCGTCCTCCTAAACGGAGACGCAGGGACTCCTCTCCTTCCTCGTCCCGCGGCTCTGATTCACGAGCTGAATCACAGGACGAGGAGGATGCCTTTACTGTGGGCTCGGACGCTACCGCCATGTGCCCCATTGATCTGATCGAAGGTGATGCAGATGTTAGTGATTTGATTGCGTCCATTAATTCTGTACTGGACCTCAATCCACCAGTATCGGAGGAACAACCCTCTCTGGCAGAAAACCACCAGTTTACCTTGCCTAAGAGAACAAGGAGTGTGTTCTTTAACCACTCCAGTTTTCAGGACACTGTGACCAAGCCTAGGGCCTGTCCTGACAAACGCTTCCCAAAGCGTAGTTCTGATGACCGTTTTCCCTTTCCACCAGAGGTGGTCAAGGAGTGGGCTCATTCAGCGAAGGTAGACCCTCCGGTGTCTAGAATCTCAGCCCGGACAGTTGTATCCGTGGCTGATGGCACCTCACTTAAGGATTCCACTGACCGCCAGGTTGACCTTCTGGCCAAATCTGTATATGAAGCGGCTGGGGCCTCGTTCTCCCCATCTTTTGCAGCAGTGTGGGCTCTCAAAGCCATCTCTGCTTCTCTAGAGGAGATGCATTCCCTCACCAGGGACTCTATGCCCGAAATGGTTGCCTTAACTTCCCAGGCTTCAGCCTTTTCATCCTATGCCATGTCTGCCATTCTGGAGGCTTCTCACCGCACGGCGGTGGCTTCGGCTAATTCCCTCGCTATACGCAGGATCTTGTGGCTGCGAGAGTGGAAAGCAGACGCTTCTTCCAAGAAGTACCTTGCTGGGCTCCCATTTGCTGGGTCCCGGCTGTTCGGCGAACAACTGGATGAAATCATTAAGGAAGCTACTGGCGGGAAGAGTACTTCCTTGCCACAAACTAAAACCAGGAAACCTGTCCAAGGCAGGAACCAGTCGAGGTTTCGTTCCTTTCGTTCCTCTAACTGGTCATCCTCTAAGCCCTCAGCCTCGTCCACTAACTCAGCCAAGGACCGAAAACCCAGCTGGCGCACGAAGCCGCGTCCTCAGAAGTCCGCAGGGGCCGCTGCCACGAAGGCAGCCTCCTCTTGACTATCTGGCCGCGCCAGCAACGTCCTTGGTCGGTGGCAGGCTCTCCCACTTTGGCGACGTGTGGTTTCAACACGTCTCCGATCAGTGGGTGCGGGATATCATCTCCCACGGCTACAGGATAGAATTCTCTTGCAGCCCGCCAAACAGATTTTTTCTGTCCACTCCCCCCTGCTCCAAGGCCGCCGCCTTCTCGCAGGCCGTGGCATCCTTGCAGGCCAATGGAGTAATTGTACCGGTTCCCGCCCGGGAACGGTTCAGAGGTTTCTACTCAAACCTCTTCCTAGTCCCTAAAAAGGACGGTTCCTTCCGGCCCATCCTGGATCTCAAGCTTCTCAACAAGCATGTTCAGGTGCGGCATTTTCGCATGGAGTCTCTGCGATCAGTCATTGCCTCAATGAACCAAGGAGATTTCCTAGCATCCATCAACATCAGAGATGCCTATCTGCATGTGCAAATTGCAGTTTCAGACCAGCGTTGGCTACGTTTTGCAATCGGAGAGGAACATTTCCAATTCGTGGCTCTCCCCTTCGGGTTAGCCACGGTCCCTCGAGTATTCAGCAAGGTCATGGCAGCAGTGGTTGCGGTTCTGCATCTCCAGGGGTTGGCAGTGATTCCTTACCTGGACGACCTTCTAGTCAAGGCTTCATCCAGTGCAGACTGTCAGCGGAGTGTCTCGCTCACTCTCGCCACTCTAGTCCAGTTCGGGTGGCTTGTCAATCTACCCAAGTCCACTCTGACTCCGACCCAGAGTCTCACGTACCTAGGGATGCAGTTCGAGACTTTGCCGGCACTTGTAAAGCTGCCCTTAGTCAAACAGCAGTCCCTCCATCTGGCGGTGCGCTCTTTACTGAGGTCTCGCCGTCACTCCATCAGGCACCTAATGCAGGTGCTGGGTCAGATGGTGGCGTCAATGGAAGCGGTTCCCTTTGCCCAGTTCCATCTGCGTCCCCTGCAGCTGGACATTCTCCGCTGTTGGGACAAGCTGACTTACTCCTTGCACAGGTTGGTGGCTCTGTCGCCACAGACCAGGGGCTCCCTTCAGTGGTGGCTTCGGCCCCTCTCTCTGTCTCAGGGACGTTCCTTCCTGGCCCCGTCCTGGATGATCCTCACCACGGATGCCAGTCTAACCGGCTGGGGAGCAGTATATCTCCACCACAGAGCGCAGGGCACTTGGACTCAGTCCGAATCAGCCCTCTCGATCAATGTGCTGGAAATCAGAGCTGTTCTTCTAGCTCTCTTAGCCTTTCACCATCTGTTGGCGGGCAAGCACATTCGAGTCCAGTCAGACAACGCGACAGCAGTTGCCTACATCAATCACCATGGCGGGACACGCAGCCGCCTGGCAATGTTGGAGGTTCAACGCATCCTTCAGTGGACGGAGGACTCCATGTCCACCATATCCGCAGTCCACATCCCAGGCGTGGAAAACTGGGAGGCAGATTATCTCAGCCGTCAGACCGTGGACAGCGGCGAGTGGGCTCTGCATCCGGCAGTGTTTCGGACAATCTGCCGCAAGTGGGGCACTCCGGAAGTGGATTTAATGGCATCCCGGCACAACAACAAGGTTCCGGTTGACGTGGCTCGCTCCCACGATCCTCAGACCTTTGCAGCGGACGCGCTGGTTCAGGATTGGTCCCAGTTTCGTCTGTCTTACGTGTTTCCCCCTCTAGCTCTCTTGCCCAGAGTCCTGTGCAAGATCAGAATGGAGGGCCGTCGGGTCATCCTCATTGCTCCAGACTGGCCCAGGCGAGCTTGGTATCCAGACCTGCTCCACCTGTCCGTAGAGGTGCCGTGGCATCTTCCGGACCGTCCAGACCTTCTCTCACAAGGTCCGTTTTTCCGCCAGAATTCTGCGGCTCTCAGATTGACGGCGTGGCTCTTGAGTCCTGGATCTTGACGACTTCTGGTATTCCTCCTGAAGTCATCTCCACTATGACTCGGGCTCGGAAGTCTTCCTCGGCCAAGATATATCACAGGACCTGGAGAATCTTCCTGTCCTGGTGTCGCTCTTCCGGCCATGCTCCTTGGCCTTTTTCCCTGCCGACCCTTCTGTCCTTTTTACAGTCCGGTCTGCAGCTAGGACTATCCCTCCCTTCCCTCAAGGGTCAGGGCTCGGCTCTGTCAGTATTGTTCCAGCGGCGTATCGCCCGACTGGCTCAGGTGCGCACCTTCATGCAGGGCGCATCTCACATCATTCCGCCTTACCGGCGGCCTTTGGATCCCTGGGACCTTAATCTGGTCCTCACGGCCTTGCAGAAACCCCCTTTTGAGCCACTTAGGGAGGTTTCTTTGTCTCGTCTTTCACAGAAAGTGGTCTTTCTAGTGGCCATAACCTCCCTCAGGAGAGTCTCTGATTTGGCTGCTCTCTCTTCGGAGTCACCTTTTTTGGTTTTTCATCAGGATAAGGTGGTTCTCTGTCCGACTCCGGACTTTCTTCCTAAGGTGGTATCTCCTTTCCACCTTAACCAGGATATTTCCCTGCATTCCTTTTGTCCGGCTCCTGTTCATCGCTTTGAAAAAGCGTTGCATACTCTGGATCTGGTGCGGGCGCTCCGGATCTATGTGTCTCGCACCGCTGCTCTTAGGCGGTGCACCTCTCTTTTTGTGCTGACCTCAGGTCGGCGCAAGGGCCTCTCGGCTTCTAAGCCGACCCTAGCTCGTTGGATTAGGTCGGCCATTTCCTATGCCTACCAGTGTTCTCAGGTGCCTCCCCCGCCGGGGATCAAGGCACACTTGACCAGAGCTGTCGGTGCCTCTTAGGCTTTCAGGCCCAGGCTACGGCTCAGCAGGTCTGTCAGACTGCCACTTGGATTAGTCTGCATACCTTTTCGAAGCACTACCAAGTGCATGCTCATGCTTCGGCAGATGCGAGCTTGGGCAGACGCATCCTTCAGGCGGCTGTCGCCCATTTGTGAAGTTAGGTTTCGCCTACTTCTCAGTTTTCTGTTTATTCCCACCCATGGACTGCTTTGAGACGTCCCATGGTCTGGGTCTCCCATAAGGAACGATGAAGAAAAAGAGAATTTTGTTTACTTACCGTAAATTCTTTTTCTTATAGTTCTGTAATGGGAGACCCAGCACCCTCCCTGTTGCCTGTTGGCAGTTTTCTTGTTCCGTGTGTTTTCACCGGCTGTTGTTGTAGACAGAGGCTCCGGTTTTTCCGGGTTTTGCTCTATCTCTACTTGTGGGTGGCTGTCCTCCTTCAGCTTTTGCACTAAACTGGCTATATTTGGTTATCCAGGGGGTGTATATGCTAGGAGGGAGGAGCTACACTTTTTAGTGTAGTACTTTCTGTGTCCTCCGGAGGCAGAAGCTATACACCCCATGGTCTGGGTCTCCCATTACGGAACTATAAGAAAAAGAATTTACGGTAAGTAAACAAAATTCTCTTTATTCTTTAATATAATGTAAAGGATAGCGAAGCCACCAACCTAATGCCTGCAACACACTCAATCCTTAATTGTATTATTTTGTCTATTAGAGTTGCAATCTTGTGCCTCAGTCAAGACACCTACTGTTAATAATTCAAGTACTCCTCAGGATCTGTCCCGAAATAAGGGCATTGTGAAGCCATTACCACTACCTGTCCATGCTGTAGTTAAGAATTTTACTGCAGGTGAGTTAGCATTGATTTGCAAGCTGCCATTACATACATAGTTCCTTTATGTTCACTGTTTATTATTTGTTCCTTCTAGCAATGCAAGCACCAGATCTCCCTAATGGTACCATGAATGGAGGAAGAATGTCCGTACTAAACCCACCACCATCTCTGCCACTCACTCACTCAATGTCTCAAAGTCCTGGATGCCTTGCTGGTGATAGCTGTATGGATTTTTTTACATCCACATTTTGTATTGTCTGAATAAAATATTGGTGTATTTGTTGGTGTGTTCAGTGAATTAACTCTGTTCATCTTGACTAGCAGTGATGACTTTTTCTGGCCCACCAAAGAAGAGACACAGAGGATGGCCCCTTATCTCCCTGGCTCAAGCACCATTATTGCCTTTTCCTTCACCTCCTGTTCGTCCCATTACCAGACCAGGTCAGATGATAGAATTTTGTTTGCATTAGTAAAAAGGAAGCTTATGAAAAAAAAAAACCAAAAATCAGCCAATCAGGATTGTTTTTTGGGGATCATGTTCATTATATTCTGACACATTAGTCATCAACCAGAAATGGAGGAAGAAATAATCAACAATTTAGAAACCCCTACACTCCACTAAAATAAGACGTTTATGTTCATCTGCAGTCCACAGATAAATGGTGGTAACGACATACCTGCAAATAGATGTGCTGACACCTAATATATATTTTTTCCTTATGTTCCCAATCTAGCCTCTTTGCCACAGCCTAATTTAGGGGGTGTTTTCCAGCCACAACCAATTCCAGCTGGAGAAACAGTAATTGTGCCTGAAAATCTGTTGAATAACTCGGGTGTGCGCCCTGTGATATTGATAGGTGAGTCTCCAAGAAATAGAAATTTGAGATAAAAAATAAAATTTTGTGTTGATAATACTAATTTAAATACCCAATATTATAATTGCATTAAATTGTGTGTGTATAATATATAGATATATATAGCTATAGATATATTTATGCGCACACATACATTCACAAACCTACATACACATATTTTAATGTAAATATATTCTATTTTTTTTCCCTTTTGTATTATCTTTTATTACATGCATTGTTACAGGTTATGGCACATTGCCGTATTTCTATGGAAATGTTGGAGATATTGTAGTAAGTCCGCTGTTAATGAATTGCTACAAGTTACATGAATTGGAGAAAAAGGAGCTGGATCAGATGGGGATTTCCAGCAGTCAATTTCTCAGTGTGGAAAATCTAATTCTTCTGACTATCCAGTATCTTGTGCGACTTGGTAAGATATTTAGAGTTTCTCTGCTTTCCTTTTGTTATGCAAGAAGTATTGAAGGGTTGGATAATATTTCTACTTTCAATAGTTTACAAAGTTTTTTTCCTAAAGGCAAGGACAATCAGTATGTCCCAATAGCACCCATTCTTTTCTAAAATGTTTGTTATTTAATGAGTTACTCCTTATCAACCATGTAATGTTTCTAAAAGTAAGAAAAAATGATAATGCTTTTTTGATGACACATTTTTTTCTTAAGACAAGGACCTTATTGTTTTGGAACCTTGAAGATCAGAGCATTTTATCATGGGGTTCCACATCTGAACACTCTTGTGCTGTTTGTCGTCTTCTACTGCACTGATTTGAGTGTTGACTTTCTTTAGCTTTGTACATATGTCTTTTTATCTGCATTGTTTACATTCTTTTCTCTCAGGTCCTGATCAGATACCAATTCGTGAAGTTTTTGAACAAATTGTGCTGAAAGCATTGCAGGAATTTACCTATAAAGATCGCTCCACACAGATGAACTCTCTTGGAATGTGTGTGTCCCAAGCTCAGCTTCCATGGCTGGCCCGCTTGTCTGCTAGCGTTTCCCAGGATTTGGTTCATGTACTTGTGACACAGAACTCGCTGGCAGAGGGCATTTCAGAAACCCTACTATCTCTGGGGGATGTCAAACACCAGCAAAAACTTCCCGACTATGTAGTAATAATCTGTTGCTCAAAAGTGCGAGGAAATGAATTTTGTGTGATTGCTCTTGGTAAGTAGTTGCCACATCTTACGTTTTCTTGGCCCACTTGTTTGACACAACAGCAAGATTATATTAAACTCCCCAAATAATTAAATATTTACAATGTCAAATTTTGATTTTAAGACTTTTGGATTCCTCTACATTTTGAGCAACCACCTGTTATTCTCAGATTTTAGTTTTAAAATCTCTGTTGGCCGAGGAAAAAGGGAAATCCTGTTTGTCAGACTTTTTCATGCAGAGTTAGAGGGTTTCCACCCAAGCCTAAGGCTACTTTCACACATCCGGTTTGAGCACTGCGGCTCAATCCGGCTGTGACACTTATGCAACGGATGCGGCGAAAACACCGCATCCTTTGCATAAGTTTTTACATGCGGCCGGTCCATTTTTTTCCGGTTGCGGCACGCTACTGAGCATGCGCAGTGGAAGAAACTGCATGCGGCGGCCGGATGCGTTTTTTTTCGCATCGCGCCGCATCCGGCGTCCATAGGCATGCATTGAAAATGCACCGCAGCGGCCGGATGCGGCGCGATGCGGGTTTTTTTGCCGGAGCAAAAAACATTGCAGGCAATGTTCCATCCGGCCGCGGCATCGGCTAAATCTGCCGCATGCGGCAAAAACCGGACCGAACGCGAGCCCATGCGGCACAATACGGCACTAATGTAAGTCTATGCAAAAAAACGCAACCGGCGGCAAAAAAAATGGTTGCGGTTTTTCTGCAGAGTGCCGTATTGTGCCGCAGAGCAAAAACCGGATGTGTGAAAGTAGCCTTAGAGAACCTGTCAGGTGATTCATGCTGCCCCAACCATAGGTTGCATAAATTGTGATATATTTTGTCATTGTTAGTGGGGTTTATTTCTCCCTGTTCCAAAAACTAGCTTTTCCGAACTGCTTTAGTTCTTCGAGCAGCCTCCTGCTTTAGAGCCTGTACTAGACAAAGCTTGGATCCCAGTTTTAACATTTTGATTGACATGTAGAAGAAAGGAAAAGTTTCCAGCGCTAAGGATGAATATTTAAAAGTCCATTTTATTAAAAAATATGTTAAAAATCCAGCAAGTATGGCATAGATGTCGGATGAACAGCAGAACAACGTGTTTCGACGCTCAGGTCTTAATCCTGTTCTTAAACATGAACATGATTAAGACCTGAGCGTCGAAACGCGTTCTGCTGGTCATCCGACATCTATGCCATACTTGCTGGATTTTTAGCATATTCTTTAATAAAATGGACTTTTTAATATGCATCCTTAGCGCTGGAAATTTCTCCTTTCTTCTACATTGATTGGTGGCCAAACCACTTCCGTGCGCAGGATTTGGATCATACCAGCAAGGCTGTTCGGTGAGCTGGACTTTTTTTTTTTTCCTTTCTGCATTTTGATTGACATGGTATGTATCTGCAGCATGATCTGTAACTGCCGCATGGTCAAAGAGGACTTCCCTTCTGTTGGGGCAGAGGACTTCCTAATGATCTGATCGCCGACTGCAGGACTATTCTGTATTCAGGCCTCTAAGTGTTCCCTTAACAGCAGCCGGAGTCTGTGTAGCAGTTGTGTAGTAGCACACAGGAGTATACTAATACATTTTATGTAATATTAGATGCTTAATTAAACTAACAAGAATGTAATAAAAAAAGTATGAAAGTCTGCAAAAAAAATTCAGTGGAACCTTGGTTTAAGAGTAACTTGGTTTGAGAGTGTTTTGCAAGACAAGCAAAGCTTTTTACATATTTATAACTTGGTTTAAGAGCAGTGCTTTGCAAGAAGAGCAAATACTCACCATACACACTTCTGGTTCTGTCCTTAGACCACGTTCTGACCCACTCTGGAGGTAACTTTCTGTACATATGTACTGTATACTGTATATCATTGTACAGTACAGTATATACTATAAAGCATGTCTATCAATTTGCATTTGTGGATACAGTATTTACTTTCTGCTAACTGGTATAGCACCTTGCTTATACTGTACCTCTCGCACACCAACAATTTTATTGTAAGCTAAAGTGCAGTTTCATTTGCTTTAATGCTTTTACTGTTCTGTACAGTATTTTGTATTAGTGTACTGTAATTTTATATGAATACAGTACATTATTTTGTATTAGTGTAATAAGTTGTATAAATACAGCAAATATTTTTGGGTTGTGGAACAAATTGTCTGTTTTCAATTATTTCCTATGGGAAAATTTGCTTTGATATAAGAGTAACTTGGTTTAAGAGCACACTCCCGGAACAAATTATGCTCGTAATCCAAGGTTCCACTGTACATTTTATTGTTCATATGGTACATAAACCTAAACATTGAAAAGGTTCAGCTTTTAAAGCTAAATCTGCAGTCCTCCTATGTGACTGCAGACTTCTGAATCCTGCACATATGGGGCGTAGTGTCTCGGTTCCCCAGTATTGATGGTGCAAGGTAGCGATCACATGATACCATGTATGAGGTTTGCATACTTATGGTCACATGAGGACTAGATATATTCTGTTTTTCTCAATTCCCTTCTGTTGAAGGAAGCTGGTCAAGAATAGTTTGTAAATGACTAAACTAATCTAAATCTAAATTGTGAGCGCATACAGGTTACGATCGCCTTGTATTGCCTATGCGAGCAGCCACATGACCACATCAGAGAAGTCTACAGTCACTTAGTGACTCCAGACTTTGTTCTCAAATTTGGCCAATACCCTTTTACTTATATAAATTACAGTAATAATCTGAATAATTAGTGAAGTAGTTTTAGTGTGATTGGGGAACAGTGTAAATAAAAAAGACATTGCCCCTCATGTTTAAAAAAAAAAAAACAGAAGGCTTTCAATTTCTGGCACATAAGACATAAAGATCTGTCATGAAGAAAAAAAAGTCTAAGTGTATATAACATTAAACTGAAATGCAAAGAGGCAAACAGCTTGGACATTAGAGTTAAACTACCTGGCATAATGAAACGTAAAACATTGTGTGCTCTAACACAGTGGCTAGTCATTTCTTTTAAGTTCTATAAAACCTACATATTTCCAAGTTTTAGTTAATAAATGGAATTACGTCCGCAGTTAATATTGCATCTTTAGTTATCATAGTGAATGCTGTTATATGCTGTATTTGTGTAGACATTATATATATATATATATATATATATATATATATATATATATATATATATATATATATATAATTATATATAATAATTATACCGTATGTACAATTGTTAGGAGGTGATACTGGAAAGTTGATGGCCATTACTATTGCCATGTTGACCCAATCGGACTGGTAAGCCAATGCACCTAGTTGAGAACAGAAGTTAGCACAAGATCTGCAGTCAGGGGTTTGTTTAGTACATGACCTCTCCTTTGTGTTTACATGTCATGGCACCATGACTTACGATGGAAAGGATTGTACTGGTTTAGTGTTTTTTTGTTTGTTCATGCTGTAATATCATTGGTAGTTGCCAAGTCAGCTGGCACTGATCATTATGGTGGTTTTATTTATAGTATTAAAAAAAAATTATTTTTTTTTCTTCAGGAAAATGCCAGTCCCGGGCTCTTGCTGAGAGTATGCTGACTACTGGCGAGTTTTTGAAGGAGATTAGCTATGAACTAATCACTGGGAAGGTCAGCTTCTTGGCCTCACACTTTAAAAACACATCTATGGGTAAGTCCTTTCCCAGGCTTGAGTAGATGATTCTTATATAGCTCAATGAATGTACTTCAGTCCACACAGCGAGGTTCCCATGTGAGTGTAATATTAAATATATTTAAACCTTCAGGAAAGGAGCATGTACTCACTATATCACTTTTTTGCCTATTCCTTCTTTTACCATATATCCGATAGGATTTCAAACTGCAAAGGCCTCCTATTTGGCTTCTAATGTTAACTCATTATATTAAGTGAACATTAGACAAGGTTCAAATTTCTAAAAACGGTGGCTGAACCTAAGGAAGAGGCTTGTGGTTTCAGTTAAAGACCATCCTGGTTCATAGGTGCCAGATTAGGCTTCCACTCCATAGCAGTGAAGACCTCGGCACGCCATAGCAGTGAAGACCTCGGCACGCCATAGCAGTGAAGACCTCGGCACGCCATAGAAAGTGGATAAAATAATTTTATTCTTGTGTAATCACAAAACGTGTAAAGTTTGTTCACAATCTCACACCTATGATTGACCAACCTGCAAGAGTACCAAAGTGCTATGTCATTCTACCCGACTACATTGGGTAGAACAGTAGAAATAAGTGCTATGGTTAGAGCAACCTCTGGCAGTAGGTAGTGGCCCAGGAGTACTGTATAGCCAACATATGTCAACCTAGGAAGAAGCAGAAGGGGAACCTTCCTTGCATTTTACTACTTTTTCTAGAGAAGTATTGTTAACTTCCTTAACATATTTTGTCCTCAAGGTCACAATAGAAAGTATGGGGTAGCACAAAGTTGGTTTCGAAAATTTAGATCTGACCATAGTATTTAAAATCAATTTTGTATACATAGCCTTTTTTTTTTTTGTCTTATAACTAGGTGATGATCTGGACAAGCTGTTGGAGAAGATTCAGAAAAAAAGAGGGGAATATGTTGTCATTCCTTTTAATGGAGATGTAAAAGAATGCATCTCATCCCTGGAAGCAGCCAGCATGATTCCTACACAGGGCAAAGGTACTATTCTGCTAGTAGTCGTTTCCCCCTCCCCCCCTCCCCCCTTCCCTCTGCAAATTCTCTATTCATTTGAGATTTTAAACCAGTTGAATCTGGGGAAAATACAGTCATTGTGTTAGTTTTAAGGGCTTGTATACTTTTTAATTCAGGATGATCTAATCCTGTATGTCTGACGGGAATCCCTAGATAGCCCTGCACCTTTTTTAATAATTCTCTGCAGCAGAGGGAGTACTGTACCTGCCATAGAAAAAGTATTCCTGTGAATTTTTCCACTTTTTGTTCACGTTACACCCACAAACAAATGCTACTTTTATGTTGGTAGATCACAAAATCACAACAATATACAATGTAAAGAAAATAATACTCGGTTTTCTAAATATTTAAAAAATATAAATCTGAAATTTGTGAAGTGCATTTGTATTCAGCCCCCCGATAGAATTATTTTTTACCGCTCTACCACCCAAAGTATGGCAGACAATCGTTTGGGTATGTCGCAGAGTGCAGAAACAAGCCAATGAACTTTAGGGGTGAGATTTGGTACTTAAAAACCAGCACATTATTTGAATAGGATACTAAAAAATTAAAACAATTTTTTCCCCCAATTATATGTTTTTTCAGTTCAAAATGTTTAACCCCTTCACGGCCGGACGATTTTTCGCTTTCCGTTTTTTTTTCGCCATTTTTCTGAGACGTAACTTTTTTTACTTTTCAGTCAGTATGGTCATGTGAGGGCTCATTTTTTGCGGAACGAGCTGTACTTTTAAATGATACCATCAGTTTTTCCATATAGTGTACTGGAAAACGGCAAAAAATTCCAAATGCAGAAAAATTGAAAATAAAGTGCAATAGCACTATTGTTTTTGAGATATTTTATTCACTGTGTTCACTATATGGTAAAACTGATGTGTGGGTGTGATGCCTCAGGTCAGTGCGAGTTCGTAGACACCAAACATGTATAGGTTTACTTTTATATAAGGGGTTAAAAAAAATCAGAAGTTTGTCCGAAAAAAGTGGCGCACGTTTTACGCCATATTCCGTGACTTGTAGCGTTCTCATTTTTCGGGATCTATGGCTGTGACGGCTTATTTTTTGTTTCTCGAGCTGACGTTTTTACCGGTACCATTTTTGCGCAGATGCTACGTTTTGATCGCCTCTTATTGCATTTTGCGCAAAAGTTGTGACGACAAAAAAACATCGTTTTGGCGTTTGGAATTTTTTTGCCGCTACGCCGTATACTGATCAGATTAATTGATTTTATATTTTGATAGATCGGGCGTTTCTGAATGCAGCGATACCAAATGTGTGGATATTTTTTAATTTTTTTTAACCCTTTAATTTTCAATGGGGCGAATGGGGGGTGATTTGAACTTTTTAGGTTTTTTTGTTTTTTTTTTCAAACTTTTTTTTTTACTTTTTTATTTTACTAGTCCCCCTAGGGGGCTATTGCGATCAGCAGTCCGATCGCTCTGCAGTATCTGCTGATCACAGCTATACAGCTGTAAACAGCAGATACGCTCACTTTCTTTTTCACTGTGCCGCGGGCACAGTGAAAGTGAAAGCAATTCATGTGTAGTACAGGGGTCATCACATGACAACTACCGGAAGTCACGTGATCGCGTCATGTGACTTCCGGTATCGGGCGGTAAGTAAAAGTTTACCGCGATCGCGCTTATAATGGCGCTGTCACATATTGACAGCGCCATTTAAGTGGTTAAACGGCACGAGCAGATAACGATTCTGCTCGTGCCTAGCAGGCACACATCTCAGCTGTGAAAATCAGCTGAGATGTGCGCCGATCGCAGCATGCTGCCGCCAGCAGACCACAGGCAGTAACGTTATGACCGCTAGGATGTAATTTTACTGCCCGCGGTCGTTAAGGGGTTAATTTACACAATGGGTAATGGGAGGAAAAAGATAACTTGCATGTCAATTTTGTAGCAAAGAAAAAAAATAGGTAAAATGTGTTCATGCCATGAGACTTTACTGAAGGGAAAAACTGGTGTAATAAAACAAATCTAAGTTCGCACTGCACAATCTTGAATCTCAAAGTGGGCGATGTTATCATTTTATCAATGTTTTAAGTTCTGATTTTTCATTCCTCTCTAAATGTGACTTGCGAATGAATCTTCTTGCACCAAAGAAGTGGGTAAAATTAATTTTTAACTACTATCAATTTCTTAAAGGGAATATGTCAGTAGTAGGATCAACCCTAATAAGCTGTCTATATGGGTATATAGGTCGTAAGAAGATGAATATAACGATACCTTGATATTTGCTATCCGTTTTTGTTTTTTTGTGAGAAACTATATTTCTTATGTTAATGAGCTATTCCAGGCCATGGGCTGAACACTGATCTGCATGAAAATCTGCCTTCAGAGACTATATT
Source organism: Anomaloglossus baeobatrachus (assembly GCF_048569485.1). Taxonomy (NCBI): domain Eukaryota; kingdom Metazoa; phylum Chordata; class Amphibia; order Anura; family Aromobatidae; genus Anomaloglossus; species Anomaloglossus baeobatrachus. The sequence continues at coordinate 165,777,048 of NC_134358.1, read as the reverse complement.
TAATAAAATGAGTTAACACAGTGCAGTAGAACTGAACTCTGTCTTCTTACAAACACATTTGCTGCAGCTCTCACACCTCTGCTGTCCTGCAACAATATTGCCACCCTGTCTGCCTCTGAGATAGAGGCTGACACAGAGAGGAATCTGCAGATGTGTCCGTTATAACCACACACAGCTCTGCAGTGAGATCAGGAGCTCAGACTGTCAGTCATTGTATACCATGTGTAAAGACTGCGTCCCAATAAGTGAAGATATCAATCCATATTTAATCCATCAAAGTAATCCATATAATCAAAAGGCACGCCTGATTACCAATCACATTACCAACGCCCCCTACAGGTTATTAACCTATCAAAACAATTCTCAATATGAACATGAACGTAAAGAAATCAGCGTTCAAACAGGTACACACGGCACCGCTCGTGACTCTGCATTGAATAGCATGTTAGTACACCCCTGTGGGCGTGCTAACATACTAAGAGCGCTAGTCGGGGGATATAACACCCTTGGGACTAGTCCCCTCGCTCATTAGCATAAGATAAAAGATCTTTACAAATACTTTTTCTAAAGATCTCTTTATCTATGTTAGCCTAACCGTCCCTGTATATATTATGTGCGCACGTGTGCGCTCTGCACCGCACCTAAAAGGTGCGCTTCAGAGCGCAGCTGAAAAGCTCCGTTCTGAAGCGCATGGTGCCGACAGAACGTGCGCTCTGCATGCAGCTCTTGCCATAGACAGAGCAGGGGCTGCCGGCAAAGCGCATGGACGAAGTGACATGTCACTTCTTAGAACGCGCGCTCCAGGCAGCAGCCGAAGCGCTGCCCTCTAAGACGCTACGTGCGCACGGCCCCTGCACAATCTCCATAGATTGTGCAGGGGACGCAGGACGCATGCAGTTATGCTGCGCTGCAGAGCGCAGCGTAACTGCATGAATTACGCACACGTGCGCACATAGCCTTAGGCAGAGATTAGCAATATGCACCCAGAACTGCTCATGGTTCTGAGTGCAAGTTGCACCTGATAGGTTCACTTTAATTACCTGATCAGGTGTGCCTTTTCACTATAAAAATTCTGTTCTGTGCACTATTATGCTTGATGAAGACCTTCGAGTTAAAACGTCTGTATGACCTTGATGGATTAAATATGGATTGTTACTTTAATCCATTGGGATGCTGACATCTCTTTACACATGTTATGTTTATTTCAAGTGGATCCCTTGAATTGGGCTTGTGCCCTGGACTTGAAGTTGTGTTTTTACACATTAGCATGCTTTTTGACTGTGTGCTGCAATTTTTTTTTTTTTTGTCAGTCATTACATGTCTCAAACTAATAACAAGCCCTTTTGTTTAAAATATCCAGAGGCAAATTCTTAAGGAGATCAGCGTCCACCCAGATCTTAACAGCTCATTTACATATTCTAGAAAGAGCCATGTTTTTCTTATAAGACGTACAGCCCCAGCTGTTTCTGTGGTGGCCCTCTCCCTTAGCATATATTTGGGTGAATATTTAGTACTACTTATGTGACAAAGATATAATATTGTAGTTTACCTAACTGATGTCCATGTATTTGCCCAAGTGATATCTATGTGTTTGGATTGAGACTTGTGTCTGAGGGTTTAAGTGCTGAGGCTCCAGTATGAGGTCTCCTTACATAACATGGAGATTATAAACCAATATGAGTTGACCTCATGATTCTATATATTCTAATATTGTTCTATATCACCACATATTAGAGAAATGACCATAATACTGTCATGTTGATCTGTTTTTATAGTATTTCAACAGGAAATATATACATATTTCTTGCAAATATTATGTAGTCAAAGGTAATATTTTATGGCATAAATTGTCCATGTTTTTCTGTTTTCTAAAATTTCCAAGAAAAGTAGTCAGTTAATGATGATCTCCTTCTGCTAAAACATTTCATTGTATTGAAATAGTTGACTGATTTCAGCAATGCCTCACTTGTTAGTGTCTCAGCCCCTACATAATTTGTTTTAGGCTGCAGCACAGACAGCTTCCAGATTTACCAATCTCAGCTGATGGTCGCTCGGAAGCTCCTGTCCCAGGTGTGTGCCATTGCAGATAGTGGAAATCAGTGTCTTGATCTGGGCCGTTTCAGCAAAGTGGACTTCCTAATTCTTGTTCCTCGCTCTGAGGTTCTAGTTCAGCAGACTTTGCAGAATATAAGACTTTCAGGTAAGATTTGATTAATACAGAAAATAAAATATGATCCATTATACAATTTGAAAAAGTTGCCAAGGGCTGGTGTAATTTATATTAGACGTATGTACTACATATTTATTATTTTGTAGACAAATTGAAAAAAATAAAAAATATTAGATGTTGGTCTATCTATCTCTAGGTGTGCATGTCTATATGTACATATAATATATGTATATGTGTGTGTGTGTGTGTGTGTGTGTGTGTGTGTGTGTGTGTCTGTGTGTATGTGTATATATATATATATATATATATATATATATATATATATATATATATATATATATATATATATATATATATATATATATATATATAATCTATCTCTCTAGAGATAGATAGATATCTATCTATCTCTCATTTGCCTTATCCTGTCTGTCTTGCTCCAAAATGACGTCATTACAGTAGCAACCCTCGCCACACTGCGCGCGCTAAAGAGCCTGCGACCAATTGCTCAGTTAACTGAACAGCCCGAACTACGGGGCGACAGGACTCCCCGATGAGTTCTGTGCAACCCCGGGAGCCCACACAGGCAACCCAGCTGACACATTACCCCACTCGGCTCCAACCCCCCCCCCCCGCACTCCACCCTCCGCATGTATACACTACACACACACACACACACACACACACACACACACACACACACACCTGGATAGTCACCTGTCCTCAGCACCATGGCCCCGCTCGGCTACAACCCCCCCCCCCCCCCTCCCCCCGCAGGATGGGGGCACATACCAGCATTATGCCACATCACAGCATCAGCATATTTTTACTTAACTTTGCACTGTTCATGGCCTTCTTTCATTAGAAGCAATGGACATCATTAAACATTACTCACCTATTAAAACTGTTCCTTCTGTTTGTAATTTTAAAACCAATAAACAATTATAAGAATACTAAATTAAACCTAACCCATCCAGTCCATTCATTACCTTATTATTTAATCTGCTAACCTACATACACATTCTAGACTACCCAATGCGTTAGAATCAGGCCACCTTCTATTATATATTATATGTGTATATTTATTATATATGTGTATTATATATTTATACACCTCTAGAGCGGAATAGATCAGGTTTGTTTTCTTTTTTTAAAAAAAAAATTAAAAAATGATTTGCCTTCTGTTGTAAGTTTATATAGTGATGCCTTGGTATATATGTTATCTACGTACGTTTTTATGTTTAATTTTGACAGGTGTGCTAACAGATTTAGGACTTGAGGAGTCTTCATGTGCAAATCAGCGAGCTGACAAATATGTGTTACGATTTGATGGGGATGTCCAGGCCAAATTTGAAGCTTTTATCAGAAGAGTCAAGCAAAATCCTTACACACTGTTTGTACTTATACATGACAATAGCCATGTGGACCTAACAAGGTAACGTTACTGAGAGACGAAAGGCATCTGGCAACTGCCATTTTGTAGTTCTTAGATATAGATATAATACTTGTATCATTTACTGAATTCAGACTAAAGAGAGGCCAAGTAATCTGTGCTCGTAAATCTTATTTTGTATAGTTTGGAGAAGTCTTTTTCTTTCAACCATAAGTTATGCTGTATCACCTCCACTGTATTTTCTGTTGATCCTGGCTTTAATCACTTGTAGACGTCTGACTGCTAAAGTATACAGCATTATATTCTTACCTGATCAGAAAGGATCACTTTATTATATATGGTCAATGCTCATTAATTGGGAAATTAAAAAAATGTTGTATTCTATTATTCCTAAAATTGCATAGTTGAACAGGTTTCTGTTAAACTTGCAACAATTTGCTTTTTAAATGTGAATTTATTGGAGTAAATTTTGCAAAAATTGAAAGCCAATCTGCCATGACAGTGACCCCTCTCATTTGGATCTTGGCACTAATAATAATCTTTACAATAGAATTACTGCTCCTCTTATGAGCCAGTCTTCAAAGTATACCCAATATACGTGGCAACCATTTGTAATCTGCACCAATCACTCCTGAACAGATAAGTTGTGACTAGTGATGACTGAGCACTACCATGCTTGGGTATGAGCAGTTGGACGAGCTCAACTTAAGTACCGAGTATAATGGAAGTCAATGGGACACTTGACCATTGTTCTGGAAAATATTACAGAAAAATGCCTACGTTCCCAATTGACTTCCATTATACTTTGGTACTTAAATCATGCCCATCTAATAGACCAACTGCTTTTTGAGTACCGAGCACTTTCTTATGGTAGTGCTCACTCATCGTTAATTGTGACAAATTCCAGGTACTATCATATGTATAAAGATAGATTTTATACTGCTTCTTACAATTAATACTATTCATTGTACAGGCAGAACCGTTGATTACTTGTCTGATCACTTTTACTGCATCTACAATGCTCGTAGCTAACATAATGTGTTTCTCTTCAGTGCATTGTCGGGGACATTGCCTCATGGAGATCCCAGCCAGGGGCTTTCTGACCGGATTATTAATAGTGGTGAAGTGCAGGAAGCGCTTAATCTCATTATGCTGCAAGTTAGTGCCTTTCCTTACGCCTTACAGACACAGCAGTCTAAAATCCTCTCCAGCAATGAGGTGCACTGGATCCAGCCCGAGTTGGTGGTAAGGAAACTGTTAGATACAATTTATTCATAGCTTTGACATGGTTGTAAATCTCCATGAATTTGGCCACCATTTTGAAGCTCATGCTGACATCTTGATTGTGCCAATGGACTTGGAGTTTCCCGTCTACCCTGTTTTCTGAATTTTCAGGTTAAGCTTTTGGTTAGGTTCAAATTTGATGTCGCCAAGGAAATCTGCGCCTCTTTAAAGTCCTAGAAAACCAGTAATCAGGAGAATGGGGCTTTGGAACTCAAAGTAGACTTTGTAAAACCCCATCATGGGTGTATCGTCTTTACATATTCTTAACCTCTGCTCCATTCATTGTTTTTATGGTTTCCAGAGAATGCAGAAGACTGCGCTAATTACGGCAGTCCTATAGATCAGGAGTGGAGGTCTAGCATATGCACCTCCAACTGGGTTCCAGAGTTAAATCCGTGTAACTTCCAGCAATCAAAATGTTGTTTCTTAAGCCATGGGTTACCATCTTGGACTAGCACTTCAACAATGCTCAGTATGGCACCTCTTGGTGTTTAAATCTCATTTCAGTAGGCCCGGTCTGCACTGCGACTTATAGTTGTCGGATTTTAACTATTCTGCTACAGCTGGTGCTGACGTAATATTATATTAAGATTCTAATATTCTTTACCTTTTGAGAAGGGGTTAACATACAAAATATGAATTACAATAAACAAACTCAGACTGGATCAAAAAGGAGTGGGCCCTGCTTTAGAATTCAGGATATTGGAGAAGGAGACAGTAGGCTGAGGGGGGTTGTGATAGCTCCGTTGGTTGTGAGGTGGCAGCGGGGACATTGCAGGTTGTAAGTTTTCTTGGAGCAATGGGTTTTAAATTCCATCTGAAATTTCTGAATATAGTTATTTGGCCTATATTGAACACTGCATTCCCCCATATACCCAATAACATTCCTTCATAGAGATCTTGTACAGAGATCCTGTCTAGGTAAGGACCAAAGCTTCTGCTGACACATGGCTGTATGGCAAAGAAGTTACTTTATTGATTGCTGCAAAAGGGGGAAGGAGACTTGACTCTAACTAGACCTTGTCCCCAGCAGCACAGATTAACAGGAGCATATAGGACGATGCAAAAAAAATGATCTATTTTTTTATGCTAGAAACACTTCACATTTTATATGGCTTTCAGTATTTTTGTTAAGAAATCGAATTTTAAGGTTTGGGGGTTTTTGTGTTTTTTTTTTTTTTTTTGTTTTTTTTTTCCATCTCATGAATCTGTTTAAATCTCATCTTTTGTTCTTTTAGGAGGAAGAAGCCAAAGACGATAAAATTTACTTTGGCATCAATGAATACAGTAAATCTCTTCAATGGGGCATAACTAGTCCGCTTCTTAGATGTGATGAAACATTTGAGAAGATGGTGAACACACTACTAGAAAGGTGATAAAATAACTTGATAAAATAAGTACATAGACTTAAGACAGCCACACTGGTTCCTACTGTGTATCTCTCAATAATGCAGGTACTAAAACAATCACATTTTAAAATACAGATCTTTTGTTGCAGGTACCCAAGGTTGCACAGCATGGTGATACGATGCTACCTCCTGATTCAGCAGTATTGTGAAGCTCTAATGGCTCTAACTACCATGGCTTCACTCCGAGATCACACTACGCCGGAGACACTGAGCATCGTGGATGACCTCCTCAGCTCCCCTGGAAAGGACAAAAGTGGGCAGGGTCACATGCTCCTCATCCGGGTCCCATCAATACAGCTGGCCATGTTAGCAAAGGAAAGGCTACAGGAAGTGAGAGACAAGCTAGGACTGCAGTATCGGTTTGAAGTGCTGCTTGGTAATCCGTCTTCCGAACTTTGTGTTGCAAAACACTTTATTACCAGAATAAAGGTAAGGTACTAGTTAAGGAAAATCTCATTAATTGAGCCAGATATTGACTATAATTTTCAGTCAACAATTAATAAAGGTTAGATTGAATGCTTGCATGGGCTCGACTCAAGTATATACCCAAGTATAATGGAAGTCAATGGGTAGCTCAAGCATTTTTTCAGGAAAGAAGCAAATTTGTCAAAGATATTTTACAAAGTTGCTTCTTTTCTTGTTTACTATTAAATTCTGGAATAAAAAGTAAAAAAACGGTTACGTTTTAAGAAATTCCTCCATCGTTGAGGCATACTCAAAAAATGCCTAAAATACAGTGTTCAAATTTGTTTTTCATATCAAATAAAAAAAATAATAATTTTCACTTTAGCCACTGGGGTTATTTTAAAATCTTACCTGCTTTAGGAAAATCACATGTAGATTAGCCACAATGAACAGACTCTGCACTTCCTCATTAGATGCTTCAATGGAAAGATGGGGTCAGAGGTCATTGTGAAGTGAAGGGAGCAAGGACAGGAGTGACATTAGGAGTGACATTACCTATTGTGATTGGTGGATCCTGTGCTGTATATAGAGGGTATATCTGTCATTGTAATCCTGCCTCTGACTATATGGCGCCTTGCTGAAAACTCTTCCTGAATGGTTAAGAAATATGAAACAAAGTCCTAGAGGTAGTTACAAAATTAGTCATTTTATAACTTCCTTTTTAATAAAGTTCATAAGAGGAGAAAAATGACAATTATTGCAAAAAAGCAATACAAACCTGATTTAGACAATTGGTTATACGTGTGTGAAGGACAGGCTGCTCTGATCTGAATACCTGGCCTGAGTGCCGCCATGTTTCCAACCTGAACTTAATTCTTTCTCAATATACTATTTTTTTTATTTTTTTTTTTATTAGGAAAAAAAAATCCATTTATTGAATTAGATTATATTACAAATTTTGCACAGGGGTGTTTTTGTTATAACCGATCTATTGCTTCCCTGCACATTCAATTTTGATCTGTAGTCCTAAATCTGAAAGAATCTCCAAAAAAAGAGACAAGCTTTGAACTTCCTGTGAGACGACATTGCGGGCTGACTGAAGGATTCTCCGTTAACGTATTATACAGTCAGCAACAGCCAGTGCCACATATGGGCTGTAGAAAACACTGAACATTTTTAAATTAAACATAATTACAAAAAATGAATTTTTATCCCCATTTTACATTTAAGCAAAACAAAGAAAAATCCACTAAAAGCAAGCCTAATTTTTATTTTTGGCTGCTTTAGATTTTATGATCGTTTGCTGACCCTATCAATGCTTTATTGTAGGTTTGGCGGGGATGTAATGAAGAAGACTGGGTCCCTAGAACATTTAAGGATCTTGAAGGCCTACCATGCATTTTATTTCTCGCTGGCAAGGATCCCCTTGGAGAAACGTTCCCGAGGTAGTTGAATTGCTTTGTTTATAGTTATAATGTACTAATGGAAATGATTTTTCTATTTTTGTGCAAAATGTGCTATTAATTTTGTTCTTCAGATCTCTGAAATACTGTGATCTCCGGCTGATTGACTCCAGCTTTTTATCCCGAACGGCACTTGAACAGGAAATTGGCCTGGCCTGTTGCTATGTTTCAAGAGAAGTCCTCAGAGAGCCCACCACTGTTCTGGATTTAAGTGATAAAGACATTGATAAAGTTAACTCCGTCGAGAATGACTCTGATGAGCTGTTTATAGATCTAGACAGACCTCAGAGTACTGGCAGCAGTGAAGTTACTGGAACTTCAGGTAATCTTTTTTGTGTATTTTAGTTTACTGAATGGCTTTTTGTGGGTAGTTTAATTACCGTAATTTTCGTATTATAAGACACACCGGATTATAAGACGCACCCCAAATTTAGAGTAAAAAAAAAAGGTAAAAAAAATAAATATATGGGGTACGTTTTTATAATTTGGTGGTGTCTTACCTGGAGGGAGGGGGGGGAGTTGGGGGTTTGGCAGCAGTGGAGTGGGGGTTACCGGAGGCAGGAGGGGTGCTGGAGTGCAGCAATACTGCGGGTAGTGCAGAAGGGGACCCAGATGCTCACTGCATGCGGCAGCCCTGTCTTGAGGCTGCGGTCGCTGCTCTCTCCTGGGGCTGCCAGTGTTGCTCTGTCCTGGGGATCACTGCGGGCGGTGAGGCCCATGCATTCTGAAGATGTCGGCAGGGTGGGCTTCAAAGAATTGGCACCCAGAGTCGACGCGTACAGATTGAGTTATCGGCTCAATGACCAGCCAAGATCTCATCTGCGCACTTGCCACCTCTGGGTGCCATTTTCTGTAAGTCTGCTGCTGGGACATCAATGGGCTGGAGGAGGCGCCTGCGCAGGTGAGATCTTGAACCGACAGCTCCAGCTGCACACACGCTGACTCTGGTGGCCATGATTTGAAGCCCTCATCGACGACGTCTTCAGAATGGCCTGTGCTTCGCCGCCCGCCGCATAAAGTGCCGCACAGCATTGCCACTGGCTACTGTGACCCCTCTCCACCACCCCCCTGGTAAGCTACATTCGGATTTTAAGGCTCACCCCCCATTTTCCTCCCAAATTTTTGGGAGGAAAAAGTGTGTTTTATAATCCGAAAAAAATACGGTATATTGCATTTTCATGTAATTTTTTTTTTTTTTTGAGGAATGACCTTGTTAATAAACTTGTATAGTAGCTATTGATGAGATAGCACTAACATGCTCCGGAGTTACGTACTTGTAACAACCAGTTGGATGCTCGGATGGGCGTAACTTGAGTACCCGAGTAGTTTTTCTGGGAAATCTTCCAGAAAAATGCTGTAGTTTCCCATGGACTTCCAGTATACTCGGTTACTTGAGTCATGCCCATCCGAGCATCCACCTGCTCGTTACGAGAGCCAAGAATGGTCGTGCTCGCTCACCACTGGTAGTAACTTATGGTAAAAGTATTTTTTTGAAGATACTTTGCTTTGTAGCAGGTTTGGTGCAAGACTTTGTACCAGAATGTTTTTAACCTTAACTTCAATGCCTTTTATTTGCTATAGGTTCAATTGCCGAGAATGGAGTTAGTTCCTCCAGTGCAGCTGACAAGCAGAGGCAGCCAGCAAACCTTGACTTACCCAATGTGGCCAACAACTCAGTGGATGAAGGCACATACCCAAATTCCACAGCCAACGATGGTAAACCAGACTGTGATTCTCTTGGGGCCCACATGGCCAGCAGCACAACATCAAAACTGTCGTCCTCGTCATCATCACGATCTTACCAATGGGGTTACCAATCTGGAAAAAGGAATAGGACGTTTAACTTGGCCTTACCCCGTATTGTGGTTCTGTCAAAAGCTACTTATAACCTCTTGGCTTGCCATAAAAATGGACAAACTCCCACTACAATTTCTCTTTTGCCTCATGGTGATGTGAGCTGGTCAAGGTTATTAAGACCTATAATATCTAAAGACTTGAGCAGTGAAGAACAGTCGCTTTACTACAGACAGTGGACAGCAGCCAGGCAGCACCACGCCGATTTTACAAACTCCAGCCAGTCTACGGGAGCACGGACTATTTATCCACGTCGTCTGCTCTTGACTGGACCCCCTCAGGTTATTGCTCATACATTATCCTTTTTTATATATCATTTTTGATGGTGTGCTTTGATCTTAAAATTGCTACCAGTCTGTAACTTCTCCAGGGAATGTGAACATGTAGATAAAGCCATTTTTACTCTTATAAATATATTGGTAGTAAACAGGTTTATGGAGTGGATTGTAACGTCATTGTATATGAAAGCTCTGTTGTGCCATATGTATTTTATTTATTTATTTATTTTTTTTAAAGGTTGGAAAGACTGGTGCCTATTTGCAGTTCCTTAGGATCCTCTATCGCATGTTGATTCGACTATTGGAAGTAGATGTGTACGATGAAGCGGAAATAAATGCAGGTAGGGATAGAAATCATAAAATGGCCAGATTCTTGGGTTATGTGTAGAGATGTGTGAATAGTGAAATATTTGGATTATGCTATCCGAATACATAGTACTTTTCCAGTATTTGTCACGAATAACAGACCTAATGCAAGTCAATGGAAAATCTGAGCTCGAGTTTTTCTGGGAAATGCTCGAGTTCTCCATTGACTTGCATTAGGTTCGTTACTCGTGACGAACACTGGAATAGTTCTAGGTTTTTGGTATAAATCTGAACCTGAATATTTCACTATTCGCCCATCTCTACATGTGTTCAGAAATGACTGTTTAATTCTGATTTCACATTTAAAAAGTAAAAAGGATTTGCACTGAAAAAATATCTCACAATTATACGTCATCAAATAGATTAGGCCTAATGGTTCTGATGGAAAAAATTGGCTTTATAATCCTGATACTAAGAAAAACAAGCAATAGAATGAAATGGCTCATGAGTCAGTGTTTTCAGTCTCCTCCCACCCAGCCTCACTGACGGCTGCAGCTTGTACTGAGCAGTGTGAGATCTCAGCAGCAGCAGGGAGGAGAGACACTGAGCTGTCAATCCTGCCAGGCAGGCAGAGAATGAGTTCATAAACTATTATAAAGCCATGCTGACTTGAATTTTTATAGTAAATTAATCCTTATCACGTCTAAGGTATGTGTAGTAAAGTGCTGACTGATCTACTTTCAATCAGACCTACAACATTCATTGCTGTATATCCTGAAATATAATTGTAAAGAAATAGGGCTTACACATGGGTATTTTATAAGGCACTATAGTCAGAGATTCTTTGTCGTTTGGTTGGGGCCAATATATCCTCCAAATGTCTGTTACATTGTAGCAGGCTAAACATTTTTATTTTATTTATTTTTTTTTTTAACTGAAATGGCCAAAGTGCACAGATAAACTAGTTACTGATTGGCACTAAACAGCCATCAGACAGTATCATTTTAGTAGTCGTACTAAAAACAACAGGAAACCTTAGCGTCCTACAGAAAATAACTTGGATGCTTATAGAATCCTACGGTAACCCAAGTCCCGTTAAGTGGAAATACAGCCATGGTTCTTATTCAGATGCCAAAAATCAGCGCTATTGGAATAAACAATTGGATTACTTGCCTCCTGAGCCATGTCGGTGATGTCACTTATTATCTTGACATGGTTCAGGTTGGTCTACTTAATCTTCAAATATAATGGTTCATTTTAATGTCCCAGTTTGGCCTTGCCAATACTCCTTTAACCCCTTCACGACTGGCCGATTTTTCGCTTTCCGTTTTGTTTTTCGCCATTCTTTTTCTGAGAGACGTAACTTTTTTTATTTTTCAGTCAATATGGTCATGTGAGGGCTCATTTTTTGCAGAACAAGCTGTACTTTTCAATGAAACCATAGGTTTTACCATATAGTGTACTGGAAAATGGCAAAACAATTCCAAATGCAGAAAAATTGCAAAAAAAGTGCGATAGCACTATTGTTTTTGAGATATTTTATTCACGGTGTTCACTGTGTGGTAGAACTGTGTGGGTGTGATGCCTCAGGTCAGTGCGAGTTCGTAGACACCAAACATGTATAGGTTTACTTTTATATAAGGGTTTAAAAAAAAAAATCTGAAGTTTTGTCTGAAAAAAGTGGCGCATGTTTTACACCATATTCCGTGACCCGTAGCGTTCTCATTTTTCGGGATCTATGGCTCAGTGATGGCTTATTTTTTGCGACTCGAGATGACATTTTTAACTGTACCATTTTTGCGCAGATGCTACGTTTTGATCGCCTGTTATTGCATTTTGCGCAAAAGTTGTGGCGACAAAGTCATTTTGGCGTTTGGAATTTTTTTGCCGCTACGCCGTTTACTGATCAGATTAATTGATTTTATATTTTGATCGGGCGTTTCTGAACGCGGCGATACCAAATGTGTGTGTATTATTTTTTTAACCCTTTAATTTTCAATGGGGCGAAAGGGGGTGATTTGAACTTTTGTTTTTGTTTTAATTTTTTAAAACTTTTTTTTTTTTTACTTTTTACTAGTCCCCCTAGGGGGCTATTGCGATCAGCAATCCGATCGCTCTGCACTATCTGCTGATCACAGCTACACAGCTGTATACAGCAGATACGTGCACTTCCTGCTTCCCTGGCCTCCGTGGAAAGCGAAAGTGAAAGTAGTTCATGTCTAGCACAGGAGTCATCACATGACCCTGTGCTACCATGACAACCATCGGAAGTCATGTGATCATGACAGTATCGGACGGTAAGTAAAACTTTACCGCGATCGCGTTTATAATGGTGCTGTCACATATTGACAGCGCCATTTCAGGGTTTAAACGGCACGAGCAGATAACGATTCTGAAAAAATCAGCTGAGATGTGCGCCGATCGCAGCATGCTGCTGCCAGGAGACCGCGGGCAGTAACGTTATGACCGCTAGGACGTAATTTTACTGCCCGTGGTCGTTAAGGGTTTAAAGGAGTTGTCTAGGACTTTTATATTTAAGGTCCATTTTTCATCTAGGTCACGAATAGCTGTGGGGGTACAAGACTGCGCTACTGCTGATCTGCTGTTCCCAGTGTCGGTTGTGCCTTGATGTGATCAGTTGCGGAGCAACACACCTCTGTTGCCTGTATACTGGCGGGAGCGAGGTACTGCACATCCACGCCCTTTTCGCATCAATAGGGGGCAGATGTGCATTATCTGGTTTCTGCCACTATACTGGTGACAGAGCTGTGTAATTTTGCTCTACAACTGAGCACATCCGGCCAGCACTTGGAACAGCTGATCGTCAGGAGCACCGCGTCGTACCCCCCACCGATCAGATATTAATGACCTATCCTGAGAATGTGCCATCAACATTAAAGTCCCAGGCAACTCCTTTTAACGAGCATTAATTGACTAGAACAAGCCATTCATTGCTCATTTACCGGCATGTTTACACAAGCTGACGAGCAATGATGAGAATAGAACGATCGCTGTAGATATCTACATTGGATGCTTATTTGAGAACATTCACTGCAGATCTTGACTTTTTACTGAAAATGGTTGAAATGACGAACTCCATAGGGGATTCCAATAGTTGGGGGCCCTGTCAGGTGCCACTAGTGTTCATTATGCAAACAAATATTTCTGGGCATTGTTCGTTCATTCTGGCCCTGTATTGTGGCTTCTGATTTATATGGATAATGCAAATGTGAATTGAGCCGCCATTAAACTTTTGTCTCACTTTTGTGGCATTTTTGAGACTGTTCATGTGTTTATTGCATATTCTGTAAGTTTTTGGCAGGATAACTGGCTCTGCGTTCAGTGTCGATCAGTAGGGTCCATCAGGCTCCGCTGGTGGTCGTCCTCCAATGGCGCCCACAGTGGCTTCTGTCATAAATGAAAGCCACAACGTCGATTTATGAAATATCCCTATAATATAGAAAATGTTTAATTTTTTGTTTCCTTTTGTAGATGTGGAAAAGTATCAGAATCAAGACCCTGAAATGGAAAAGAAGCTTTGGCCAGATATTGAAGTTTTCAGTAAAATGCCTTTTGACATCACTGTGCACGATCCGAAATACCGGAACATCAGTCCACTTCACACAGAGAGGAATGTACTAATTAAACAAGGTGCATAAAGTAGGGAATACATGTCCAAGGAAAAACACTACTCTTGATAATTATCTACAGTCTTCAGTTAATATCTTAAAGTGGTAGTAACAAGTAAAAATCCTATATTTGTCTTGATGTTTTTTCTTCATTCATGTTTAAAGCTAACTTAAGAATTATTCTGCTGTTAATGTTACAAGGGAGCACAGATGAACTTTACACTGAGCTGAAAGGATTTTTGTAATATTTCGAAACAAGCCACTTGGTAATTTATTTGTGACCCCTTTCACCAGATCTAATCTACAACTAAGTGCTGTAAACTGTTTTTTTCAATCCCATAGACATTAAATGGAGCGGATGGCAGGGAGTATGCGACCACTGCTTAATTCAAACTCTGTTTCACTTCTTTGGCCGTAAAGATGAAGAGGAGGATTGAGACAACTTTGTTTTATTGATTAATGCCAAGGACCCTCATTCCACTGATAGTAGCACTGCCATAAGTGGCATGACCAGCAATCAGACATCTATCACTATTAGTGAGCGAGCACTACCATGCTCCAGTGCTCATAACGAGCTGTTGAATGCTTGGATGGACGCTTCTCGAGTATAATTGAAGTTAATGCAGAATTCAAGCAGAAGTCTGGGGCCCTCACATGTTGGTCAGATGTATGCGCCATTATAGTGTTCTAAATCCTATAAAGACATACAAGTTGCACCCCCACCGCCTCCCACTTCATTGTGTAGTACTGACCCCTATCCTGTACTAATGTCCTCCGTCCTGAGCCACCTCCTGGTGTATGACATCATGGTTATATCCTGGAATATTTTCCCCCATTTTGGTATGTATGTCCCTATCATGGTCCATCCTTCTATATATGATCTCATCCTGGTATATGTGTCCGCATCATGACCACATCCTGGTGCATGACCCCTCATCATGGCCCTTCCTGGTATATTTTCACATCCTGGCCCAATCCTGATATACTGTATGTCCCTATAATGGCCCCATCCTGGTATACATGTCCCCATCCTGGCTGTATCCTGGTACATATACCTCCGAGCGCTGCACACATTAAACAAAATAAATGATTATACCCACCTTCTCCCAGCTACACCAGTGTCGTTCTCCAATGATGGTATGCCGCAACGTCACTGTCATGTACTGTGTGCCCACTTACAGCACAGTCAGATTTCAGGTGCTGGCATATTCGCTGCTCCCCATGCCCTGGATTATGGTTGTGGGAAACAGTATTTGAGCTGGATGCGCATCCTTGGATGTACATCCAGCTGAAAGAGGTGCTGGGGTCAGCAGGCCCCCCCTATAACCCTGCGCCCAGTCATGGTTGCGACCTCTGCGACTGCAATCATTACGCCTCTGGTTCCCCATTGACTTCTATTATACTCGGTACTCGAGTCACACCCATCCAAGAATCCAACTACTCGTTACGAATACCGAGCATGGTAGTCCTTGCTCATCACCAGTTAACACCTTTTGAGAGAGGTCTTCTGAAGCACAATTCCTTTAACGCTTAATGATCACTGAAATGAATGGCTCCCAGAAACTACAGACTTTCTTGCTAGATATCTATATTGAAATTTAACCCCCCTCTCCATAAACTGCCTCTAAATCTCTGGTTTTCCACAATCCAGACGTTCGTACGTTACTTTTACTAGAAAATAGGGAAAGATTTCTTTAATTGGTGACATTTTTAGAAGTTTACAATATGTGGCTGCTAATTCTTTTCTTTAATAAGATATACAGTAATACACTGGTGAGTTCTCTTTTAAGGACCACTGTCAGCACAGGATGACTGTTCAAACCAAGCACAGGTGCTTGGTGCATCATGACGATGCCAAACATTTTAGTGCAGCTTCCCATCTGCTTGATTTCTTACTATTTTCGACCACCTCTAGCTCGAAGAAGCAGGAACTGTCAATTGAAGAGGGAAGGCTGGATATCGATGGAAAACCAGCACATGGGAAGGTGCACTAAAATGTTTTCACCCGCCATGATGCACAAGTTGTCTTGTTGATCATTCTGTACTGAGTACCATTAAATCATTGCTCCACCCTGTGACTGAAAACTGATTCTACATTTCACATGTATTGTCATCCAACCAGATATATCTCATATAATATATAGATTAGAAACAAGTGGCTAAATGTTGTCTATCCCAGTAATGTGAATGACATTTGCAACATCCAATACTATAATTTGCAGGATTTTTATTTTTTTTTGTGCCCCAATCGCATATTGATTCTCTGCATTTAGAATAAACGGAAGCAAAATGATCTTTTATTAAGTCTTGTAAGTGGCAGGCGTTTTCGTTTTCCATTAAATCTGCTCTGGAGACCATCTAAGGACAGATGAGCTCCGCACTGCAGACTTTCTCTCCAGCAAACAAATAGAATTTGTTTTCGATCTTTCCTTTTAAATTCAGGTCTGTTCCTATTTTTAGCTCTTCCATAATTCACAGCTGGGTTTATGGTGACTGTGTTCAGCAAGTCGTGTAAATGCGGAGCGTGGTGACACGGGCTGCTCGGCTCTTTGTGCAGAATATATCCTGGTCTGTCTGGAAATGGATCAGCTTTTGCAGGTTGAACAAAAGGCATTAGCAAGCTGACATGCTTTCCCAAATTGCAAGTCGTAATTTCTTTTAGTTTCTGATGCATGGAAACGTACTCTTCTGTACATTGAGTTATTGCTGTTTGAACAGCTTTATTTTCTTTTTTACCGTTTGTTGTCACCTGTTTACACCATACCCTGAGCTATGTTAGGTCATACTGACAACCTCTTTCTATGTTCTATAGAATCAAAACAATGTCCTCAAAACGTAACCAGAGGAATTGATGCGGCACAACTTCACTGAATTAAAAACTTACTTTTTATTTACTAAACAAAACTTCAACATACAAAAATATTCATTTACTTGTTCATTTTAACAAAGTACCTACCTATGTAATCAAGGACGCAAAATAACCGTATATAATACGTATTAATAACCTTACCCCTTAAAGCAGGGGTTTCAAACACGCGGGCCGCATGCGGCCAGTCAGGCTGCTTCGTGCGGCTCCCAGGCCCATTTCCCTGTTCACTATCGCGGCCGGTGCAGGTGCCGCAGCCACTGTCTGTACTTTGTTAGATGAGTGTTTTGCCGGCGCTGCGCTCTGAGGCAAGGACTGTGTGCGCGCAGCGCCGGCAAAACATTCATCGGATATAAATCGCTGCCAGGGGCAGTCACCGGGGCACGGCCTGCAGACAGCGAGAAGCAGAGGTGAGGAGCCGAGGGAACGCAGGACAGGTGAGAAGAATGGTGTTTTTTTAGCGACCTATGACATACTGGGTATGTCATGGCTCCCTGGTACTTAAGGACCCATGACATACCCAGTACGTCATGGTGAAATCGCCCCGGTGGCTGAGATCGCTGTTTGCATTGCAAATAGCAAATATACCTTAGATTCGGGAAAGAGGGAGCCTCACGAGGGGTGGTGTCTTCTCCCCGGACCTACGGAGGCTGTGATTGGCTGTGCGGCGTTCGTCAGCCAATCACAGCCACTGTAATGTTTCAGCCATTGAAAATGGCTGTAACACTGAAATCCAGCCCTGATCAGTGCAGCTGTAGCACCGATCATTGGCTGGAGCTGGGTGACCTCAGTTTCACCCGCCCCCAGCTCTGATTGGAGAGATCGGTCACAAGGCCGGTCTCTCCATTCACTGTGGATCTGGGGTTAGAGACCGCTCCCTCAGCTTCACTCCAGCGTCCGTGGGTGGAAGCCAAGAGCGATCGGTAACTTATAGCGCCCCCTTTCAGAGGCCGCCGCCACTGCCCCCACCACCCATTACTACAGGATGGGGACATTACTATAGAATAGGGACAAGGTGGGCACATGTCTATAGGATGGGGACAAGGTGGGCACATGTCTATAGGATGGGGACAAGGTGGGCACATGTCTATAGGATGGGGACAAGGTGGGCACATGTCTATAGGATGGGGACAAGGTGGGCACATGTCTATAGTATGGGGACAAGGCTTGGGACATTACTAAAAGATGGGGACATTACAAGGATGGGCATAATACTATTGGATGGGGACATTACTATAGAATAGGGACAAGGCTGGGGTCATTACTACAGGATGGGGAACATTACTAAAAGATGTTGGCCAAAATTTCTATATAGTGATAATTGTAAGACTATTAGTTACAAGAAAGGGATAAAATGTAAAAAAAATAAATCATGACTTTTTTTTACCATCAAAATTTTTTTTTTTTTTTTTTATATTTAACCAAAGAATGTGCACAGTTGTTATAATAAACAAGTGAAAAATGTTGAAAATCAGTGATCCAAAGGTGTGTAAAAAAATATATATGGTACCAAAAAAAATGTCACTTTGTCCCACCAAGAATGCGGCCCCCCAAATTATTTTTCTCCTCTATGCGGCCCAGACACCCAGCCGAGTTTGAGACCCCTGCCTTAAAGCATGTAAATAACATACAAGTAGCTTCAATAGCTGCAAAAATGTATTGCTCAATACAAACAATTGCAATAAAAATAATTAAATTATTAAATTGTCAATATCTAGCAATAAAAAATTGAGCCACGATTTACTGCCCTTGTTTAAAATTCTCTAAATAAAGCTGACAAATTACTTGTATGTGACTATGCTACATCTAATGAATTGATATAATTTTAGCAGTATAATAATAATAATAATAATAATTATATTTGTACACATACAATGACGGGATAAATCAATATTGCACATTATCCACAATATATGAGCTACCTACAAATGTACTAGTGGACCAGTGTCCAAAATAATCTGCTAGGTAGATAATCATTACTACTTAATACCTGTGTGTTCTGGTGGTTCTGCGTGCCTTGCGCTCCGACGTGCGTTTCGTACTTCACTTCATCAGGGAGCTCTTTCTATGTGCACAGTCAAAGCAGTTTTCTATTTGAGAGCCTTCTAGAACTGAGAGTAGTTCATAAAAGTGCAGTCAATTGTTGGGAATCTCGCCATTGCTTA